>NW_013668246.1:140016-156725 GCF_000517525.1 Limulus polyphemus
CACAAATCAGTTAAATGACGAAAAATTAGGTGTCTATTTACTTGTGACCACTCAGTGTACGTACAGTGCATGCAATCGACCTTTCTATTAATTTTATTTATATATGTACATTGCATGGAATCGAACCTTCTATTAATTTTGTTTATATATGTAGAGTGCATGGGATCAAACCTATTAATTTGGGTTATATACGTACAGTGCATGGAATCGAACCTTCTATCAATTTGGGTTATATATGTACAGTGCATGGAATCGAACCTTCTATTAATTTTGTTTATATATGTAGAGTGCATGGGATCAAACCTATTAATTTGGGTTATATACGTACAGTGCATGGAATCGAACCTTCTATTAATTTTATTTATATACTTACAGTGCATGGATTCGAACCTTCTATTAATTTGGGTTATATATGTACAGTGCATGGAATCGAACCTTCTATTAATTTTGTTTATATATGTAGAGTGCATGGGATCAAACCTTCTATTAATTTGGGTTATATACCTACAGCACATGGAATCGAACCTTGTATAAGTTTTATTTATATACATACAGTGCATGGAATCGAACCTTCTATTAATTTGATTATATACGTACAGTGCATGGAATCGAACCTTCTACTAATTTGAGTATATATGTACAGTGTATGGGATCGACCCTTCTATTAATTTGAGTTATATACGTACAATGCATGGAGTCTAACCTTCTATTAATTTGGGTTATATACATACAATGCATGGAGTCTAACTTCTATTAATTTGGGTTATATACATACAATGCATGGAGTCTAACCTTCTATTAATTTTATACAAAAACTGCACCAGTAATAGTTACTTATCAATACTAATTCACTTATTCAAACTTCAGACTTGGTAGAGTACAGTAGCTAACCGTGATGGAGAACTTGGAAGAAGTGTTGAAACCAACAATGTATGCTAAAAGCTGGTAGTATTTTGTAAGCTCCATAGTCTTGGGGTTTCGCTTTCATTCGTGAAATGAACAGTTATATAAGCTAATAAGTTTTTAAACTCAAAGTTAAAACATAAAACAAACATTTTGATACATTCCAAAAATTGTTTAAAGGAAAACATAACTAAGCATAAAATAATTACTTTTTCATTTTTATAAACCAACACCAGTAACTTTCAGAAACCATCACTATACAGAAAACTGTAGCTTGTTTTTTTACAAGTATGCTAAAATTATTTGAACAAGTTTTGTCTATATATATATGAAGATAAAATGTGTGTTTGTTTGCATCCTAACTCCTCTGAGTCTATTGGACCAATCTCAACCAAAATTTATATGTAAACATTATGAACCTCCAAAATCTTTATTTGTTGGTAGATGGAAAGCAAACTGCAAATGTTGTTTATGAAGAAGATTTGTTATAATTTTAAAATTTTGAGATAAAGTTTATGTTCAAGTTATTACTTTGAAACATATTATTCCTGTTAAACTTACATTGTTTTAATTAAGTTTAAACATTCCCTGTCAGCTGACGGGTATTTCAACTTGTAGAAAATAAATTCATTTTATACTTACAACACTTGGCTTTTTCAAATCCACAAAATCTCACAGCTTTAACATAAGTAACTAGGTCAGAAAAGTCCTTGTCTAGTTTGAATGAATTGCTCTGTAAAATTAAATCATTTATCCTGTTAATACAGTGGTAACAATGTCAAAACAAAACAGAGAGTTGAAGCAAGCCTGTTAACACAGTGGTGACAATGTCAAAAAAAAACAGAGTTGAAGCAAGCCTGTTAACACAGTGGTGAAAATGTTGAAACAAAACAGGGAGTTGAAGCTAGCCTGTTAACACAGCAGTGAAAATGTTGAAACAAAACAGGGAGTTGAAGCTAGCCTGTTAACACAGCAGTGAAAATGTTGAAACAAAACAAGGAGTTGAAGCAAGTCTGTTAACACAGTAGTGACAATGTTGAAACAAAACACAGGGTTGAAGCAAGCCTGTTAACATAGAAGTAATTAAAATGAAATACAAAAACCATTGAACTGAAGAATGTCCGTTAACACAGTAGTAACAATATTGAAATAACACACAAAACTAGGACTGAAGTCGGTCTGTTAATACAATATTAACTATAATTAAATACACAAAGGTTGGACTGAAGTGAGATTGTTATTATAGTAGTAACAATGTTACTGCACTTCAAATAAGACCAGAGTTTGAAGAAGTAGTAAGAAAAATGTTCAAATTACAATTTTTGTAAAAATAAACAATCTGTACAATTGTTACAAAATGAAATATGTAAAAAGTTATAACCTTTTGAACTAAACTGAGCCGATTAGTACTTTCACTAGCATACACACATAATGTTTTGTTTTCCATTAACTCTTCTTCTCTCTTCTCCTCTTCTTCTAACTGCTCTTCTGAAGCTTCAGGATTTTCCTTTGTAAATTTCCTTCCCTAAAAATAAGACATTTACATTTGTAAGTTGTATACTTTGTCTAATATTGCTTTTTAAAAATGTGCTACATATTTCAGCAATTCACATAATATAAATATGTTAGTGCCTCTAGTGAGACTACTAAGTAAGATAAAACTAATTAAAACGTAATCAATGTATATTAGAAGTAAGAAAATCATGAACTTCTTTAAGTTTAACAGTTTTTAACAAGCATTTTTGTACTGGTGTATATATAAAAAACTGACTGTAGTGACAGATGATATTGATATTATTTTCTTGGCACTTGTGTATAACGTTAAAATAATAAACACAAAATGTTAAAACATTTTTTAAATTTAGGTCAATCTATGACCTCTGAAATATGGAGTCTACAAAATTTATCTGACTCCTGATGATGACGTGGTACACACTGAAACATCTGGAGTCCACATTTTAGAGGCTGTAGATCGGTCTGAATTAAAAAATGTTTTTAATTGTGTGTCAATTTTAACATTCTGTGTTTATTATTTATTATCTTAACAAATGATATACACAACAAGAGGAGTATTATTTCACAAAAGACTGCCATTTCTCCCTCCCCTAATTTGGGGGTGGTGTCGTGGTTGCCTCCCCTCCCTTCAAATGACATCGCTGCAAGTACCCAAGGGTATTAAATGACCATCTTTAATGAAAAATATGATTGCTACATTACTGAGAGATTAACTGAATCCTGTCGGGTAAAAAATTGATGTGGAGATAAAATACAAAAAAAAAAAAAAAACAGCAAAAAATCTAGATTTAGAATCCTGTAAAATAAAACAAAATGTCAAAGTTTCTAGTTATCAAATTTAATTAATATATTTTTATTCTCCTAAGTTTTCAGGTTCTGGTTATTTTTCCTGTTGTGGGAATGTTGTCACAGCTTCATTTCTGAAATACAAAAATGTAATTACAATACAAAGAAAAACAAACACACAGATAGTTTGTGTAGTAGCTTTAAAACAGATTAAGTGTGTGAATGTAACTAACTTTGTCCAAAACACACACTTCCTTTTGAAGTTTCAACATGCAGTAATGTTATATACTTCACGCATGTCTCTTTATCAAACAGTATTTATAAAATTGTCAGATTTTGTATAGGGACCAGGATTCTTTACAGTAGGTGTCCGTGACTTGTTGGAGATAAATGTCAACAATAAATGGACAGCACACAATCCACTTGTTTTAAAATAATATATTCAAAACAAGTCAAATGCGTGTACAAAAATTTGCTACACTATTGGTTATCACAGTTGTATCCAGAGCTTAAAATTATTGTCTCTTTTTTATCAAGTCCACACAGGTTGGATCAATTACTTTAGAACACCCTTTGACAAGACAAATTATTATTCTTAATCTCTGTTGTTACAATTCCACTATGAAACTCAATTTAGATATTGCCCGTTACGGCTAAACTAACAATCACGCAGTCTAACTTCACTTTCACTGACTTACTTTAACTTCTTTTTTTGCATTCTGTATCTGCACATATTTATACCACACAACAGAAAAATCTAGAAATATCTAGCTCTCTAGTGACTACAATATTCACATAACGAGAAAACTTAGAAGCTTGGAGTAAGATGACTTCAGCAGTATTACAAAAGCCTAGTACAATAATTAAGCTGCATACACAACTCGTACAGAGTTACATAATGAAACTTGTCATAACTATCACTTTCAAAATAATTAACTATTAAATCACTAAAAATAACTGTTAAACAAAGCAGTCTTGTATATCCAACAAAAACACTGATCAACAAAATAACGTATTACATGTATCATGAGTGGTTATTTTTTATACAAAATTATAAGGAACATAAAAAAAAACTATTGTAATTATATCCTTACTTATTTATTTATCCATGTTACTCAGTCAATTATAATTGTCTCAAAATGCATTCAACAGTATACTTTATCTTTGAACCTGTACCTACCTTTGACGGAGATTCCTCCTTGTTAACAGTTTAAAAAAAAAGAGAAATATTTTTAACTTTGAAACATTTTAAAACAAGACAAAAAATCAACTCTGGCAACTTTAATGAGCTGGAAGTTTCTTATTAGCTTCTCTCGAACTTTTTTCATTGAATACTCAAAACATTTGGACACACATAAAGCTGGGTTAAAAACATACAGGTGAAGAACCAGAAATTTGTTTGGTAATTCTTATTAACTTTTAATTACTTGGTTACACTTATGTCATGGGAAACAAAGAAGGTTTGACCTTTCTCGAAAACTCAAGACTTTGTGATGTATACAATACTTGAAAACCTGTCCAACTTCACATCAAAGTATATATAACATATCAGATAATTTTCTAAATGTTTAAACAAGAGATCAGCCTTTTTTGAGTAACTTCTGCTGTTTCAAAGTTTCTTTGTTTATTTCAGATATATGTATAAAGCTACAAGGGATATCTATACTAGTTTACCTTAATTTTCAACTGTTAGACAAGAGGGAAGAAGCTAATGAACAGCACCAGCAATTAACTCTTAAGCTACTGTGATCAAATAGCTGGATTCAACCTTTACTCTTACAAATCTCTCAAAGCAGCATTATTTGAAACAAAACTCTTTATTTTATACAAATATCAGTGATAGATAGACTAAAGTCCATTTGTTCCAGTAATAAAATTATGATTCAAACAGAAAACTACTGTCATTCTTTTCATTGGTATGGTAATATATATGATAATATTGTTTAAATCTATTGATTGATATGGTAATAGATATGATAATATTGTTTAAATATATTTACTGATATGGTAATATATATGATAATATTGTTTAAATATATTTACTGATATGGTAATAGATATGATAATATTGTTTAAATCTATTGATTGATATGGTAATATACAGGATAATATTGTTTAAATCTATTGATTGGTATGGTAACATACACGATAATATTGTTTAAATCTATTTATTGGTATGGTAACATACACGATAATATTGTTTAAATCTATTTATTGGTATGGTAACATACACGATAATATTGTTTAAATATATTTACTGATATGGTAATATACATGATAATATTGTTTAAATATATTTACTGATATGGTAATATATATGATAATATTGTTTAAATATATTTACTGATATGGTAATATACACAATATTATTGTTTAAATATATTTACTGATATGGTAATATACACAATATTATTGTTTAAATCTATTTACTGGTATGGTAATATACACGATATTATTTTTTAAATCTATTTATTGGTATGGTAACATACATGATAATATTGTTTAAATATATTTACTGGTGTGGTAATATACCCGATATTATTGTTTAAATCTATTTACTGGTGTGGTAATATACACGATAATATTGTTTACACCTATTTACTGGTATGGTAATATATATGATATTATTGTTTAAATCTATTTACTGGTGTGGTAATATATATGATATTATTGTTCAAATCTATTTACTGGTATGGTAATATACACGATATTATTGTTTAAATCTATTTACTGGTGTGGTAATATATATGATAATATTGTTTAAATCTACTTATTTAAGAACATTTAGACACAATAATGTTAAACAAAACTGTATTCTGAGTCACACATGACACTGTTGGTAATACAGCTTACTAATAAGAACATTTAGACAGCCAACAGTGTCATGTGTGACTCAGAATACAGTTTTGTTTAACAGTACTTAATACAGCTTACTAGTAAGAACATTTAGACACAGTACTGTTAAACAAAACTGTATTCTGAGTCACACATGACACTGTTGGTAATACAGCTTACTAATAAGAACATTTAGACAGAGTAATGTTAAACAAAACTGTATTCTGAGTCACACATGACACTGTTGGTAATACAGCTTACTAATAAGAACATTTAGACATGGGTATCAAACAACGGTAAAATTTCACCTTTATCAAGATTTTTCTGGCCAATGAATGTGGAGACGGAAGTACACTTTCATCCTCTCCCACTGGGGTACAGTACAGATAGTCTGAGAAAGAAGTCATCAAAAGATCATTGTCTAAAATTTTATATTAACACTTAATCAAATAAACTTACATACTAGTGTTGATATAAGCGTTCACATTAAACAAGACATGTTTTCAAAATACCGTGTTGTCCTTTATTATTTCTACTTTTGCATACAACATCGTGGATTTCCATTTAGCAATTTCTTCAAATAATAAAATTTGTATTCATTTCTAAAACAATTTATTTCGAGTACTCTACAGAAACTTCATGATTCAACCATGTTTTTTAGAAGCAAGACTGGAAGAACAATACATTACATAATTCAATTATTATTTTACGTTTTCCACCTTGTTTAACAATCACTATTCTCCTCTTTTCTAATAATGCTCCAGTAAAATTAACAATTATTTTTCCCATTTTCTGACACTGCTCTTGCAACGTTTACCACAGAATAGATTATATTTACCAGAATAAAACAATAACAGACAAAAACCTACTATGTAACTTGCAAGTGTTAGTAAAGCCACCTTACCTCCAAGAATGTTAACTAAGTGTTTAGCCATTTTATTCTGTTGTTCAACACTACAGTGATTTTCTATCGATAAAATAACTGGATACCTGTTTAAAACAGAAAATTTACTTAAGTTTTTATTTTCATTTTAAACTTTAATATTATTATTATTATTATTATAAGAAACATGATTCTTAACTTTATTTAATGGAAACTGGAGTTCATTAAAAGACATTTTAATAAATGTGAATAAAATAACCTATATCTCCCAGAATGTAACTTTAATAGCTCAATAGTTCGCTATTATAGCTTCATTAGGAGCTATTGATATCCTACCAATTCACTAATCCAGTTGAATCTAAATTGGAACACAGATAGGTCGTTATTTTATTTACATTTATAAGAAACATTATTATGGAGAGAACTAAAATATGCATGTATATTTCGCTGACGGGATACACGTGGACTTCTTAGTCTTAAGCACATTTTGCACCAAATTGCTTGTGGGTTCATAAATTTGTTGGTACAGAGCCATTAATAATACAAAAGTCTCTCTTGGATTTTTTGGCAAGCACAAAACTATAGAATGGGTTTTCTGAGCAAAATACAAGTCACACAAAAATACCATCACACTGCAATTAATCTCACTAATACTGGTCAGATGCCTATATAGATAATTAGTGATTTCATCTAAAATGTTTTAATCCAGTTTTTGGTATACTAAGTATTGTAACAAGCACAAATATAAAAGCACTCATTATGATGCAATATGTAGATCCCACTCTGGTACTGAATGGAAGGTAAGTCAGTAATTTGAGAGTTAATGGTTTTTTTGTAACACATTTAATTTTTATAAGAATGGGTTATTGTTTTTGTCAAACCTTTTCACACTAGTTTTTTTTGTTTATTGGTCATTATTTATAAACATACTTAGTTGTAAAGTGTAATTCAACAAGATACTCAAGTGATATACTTACTGGGATGATTTGAAGGCATTTGTCTTTATAGCCATTATCACATCCCTGAAGAGAATCTTGGTAGTAAATGTATAACCATGGTATATCACAGGTTCGTCATCAGGTCCATCCCATGCATCCACTGTCATAAAGATAGGTTTATAATTAGATTAATCTGCTTCATGATACCAGTTTATATATAAATTTGTGGTATATCACAGGATTATCATCAGGTCCATCCCATGCATCCACTGTCATAAAGATATGTTTATAATTAGATTAATCTGTTTTATGAGACCAGTTTATATATAAATTTGTGGTATATCACAGGTTCGTCATCAGGTCCATCCCATGCATCAACTCTGATAAAGATAGGTTTATAATTACATTAATCTGTTTTATGAGACCAGTTTATATATAAATTTGTGGTATATCACAGGATTATCATCAGGTCCATCCCATGCATCCACTGTCATAAAGATAGGTTTATAATTAGATTAATCTGTTTTATGAGACCAGTTTATATATAAATTTGTGGTATATCACAGGTTCGTCATCAGATCCATCCCATGCATCAACTCTGATAAAGATAGGTTTATAATTAGCTTAATCTGCTTTATGAGACCAGTTTATATATAAATTTATGGTATATCACAAGTTCGTCATCAGGTCCATCCCATGCATCCACTGTCATAAAGATAGGTTTATAATTAGATTAATCTGCTTTATGAGACCAGTTTATATATAAATTTGTGGTATATCACAGGATTATCATCAGGTCCATCCCATGCATCAACTCTGATAGCGATAGATTTATAATTCATTCATGATATCAATTCCTGAGTGATATTAAATCTATGGGAGTCTTATACAGACTGCCCCACCCGATCTCAGACTCACTAGACACCACGTCATCACAACAATCCTCAGACTAGTTTTAAGATCTTAGTAGTACTCAACAAGACTGAAGTCTTGGTGACAGTGTTTTCAAATACATATTTTGTGTGATTAAAATGCACTGGTTCATCAGTGAGTTTTAATATCACACAGATTATATTATTATTATTGGGGTTCAATGGGAATAAATGTTATTACAACCACCACTTGTATTTCTTACAGCTCTACACTGACAAGTACACTTAAACTTCAGTTTAATTACAAGTGAATTGATCGTATTGGCTGTTTCATAATATGTTGTAGAATGACTACAAATTGTAAGAGGAAACTACATTTCTTTATCCTAAATAGTTTAAGGCTTCTAACAATATACATCTGTTTATACTTAATTTCATTGCCCTATGAACTGTATCTAACTAATAATCCTGCCACACAAGTTGTAAATCACTCTATAAATATAAAGCTCATATTATAGTATTGAATTACGTAACACACAAGCTACAGTGAGTATACCTCATGAAGAAATTTCATTATCTTACCTAATAAGTTTGTAATTTTTACATTTTAGTTATACTTAGAGTAATAAATAAAGAGCAAACGTGAAATACAGAACTCTTGTTTTTTGCTGTCGGTTACTGATGAACTTCAAGCCTACTTTTTCTATACTGATGGTACTAGTCCACTAAATAACTTTTATTTACTCAAATAATGCACATACGAATAGAGAATAATAATAATACATACAATAAAAATAATTTCCTATAACTATTATAATTTAACTGGTTTCTAACTATCTTATAAGAACCTTAAATTAATTCCATAATTTTTTTTGATACGATTACCTTGAGAGAAGCTTTCAAAATAGACAATACACTGTATGGAAAACATTGTAATATAACACGTCATTTGATACATTAAAACGTTTTCTTTCTATTGGTTATAAATGATATAATATAAAGCATTAGAGCTAATTACTGGCAACTTGTGAAAGAGAGGATGCGACAGTTGCGCATGACAAGTGGGTTTGACTTTCAAGTTTGTTTCCATAAACAAAAACATTGAAGGCTATAAAAATTAAACTTTGCTTTAGTAACATCTATATTATACTAAATAATTTACATTAAACCCCATACTTCAGAGAGGGTAGTAAATAAATTAGTGAAGAGGGAAGACCTAGACAACAAATTTCACAATTCTCATACTAGGAGAGATTGAAGATTTTTAAATATTTCCTAACAAAATTAAGAAAAAAACTTATATAATATTAAGATTTGATTTGTTAACTACGTTCTGATGCCATATGTATTCAAAAAATGTTGAACATAACTCTGTAAAAAGGTTGTGACGTGCACTATAAACCTACCCGTAGTGAGAGGGTGAAAGTCCAAATTTATGCCAGAGAAAACCAGGCAAAAATGTGTTTAGTTGGTAATAAATAATATCTGGACATCAAAAAACTAAAGGAATTCTTAACCCCATTTACCTGTTTCTACTATACTCTATACTTCAAAATGTCTTTAGAGATTGTATTAAATATGAAATTATAACATGCTTTGTGGTTAAACCTTTGATCAATGTGATATATCAGAGTAGCTTTATAAGTACGAAAGAAGAACTTTTCTTTAAGAAAAATAATGTTAAATAACTAATAATTTTATTAACAAAATACTTACATTCAAGACAACGACACCCCCTAAGAAGAGCTCTGATGTATCCTTCAATACTACTTTCACCCATGAGCTGTCCCTGGGTTAAGTACCTGAGAAAATAGCAGTATTTACTGGAATAAAATGTACTTTAATACAATTTGTTCACAAAATACCAAATCAGAACATCTCAAAACGTGTTAAAGATTCATAAAAAAAAAAAAGGATCTGAATTACTTTGCATCATACAGAAACATATTTGTTACAAAAGTAAAATACATATGAATGAGACAGTGGCTGGGTTATCAATACAACACACAGAAACTTACATGTTATGAAAAGATATACAGTAACATGACAGTGGCTGGGTTATCAATACAACACACAGAAACTTACATGTTATGAAAAGATATACAGTAACATGACAGTGGCTGGGTTATCATCACAATACACACAGAAACTTATGTGTTATTAGAAGAAGATATATAGTTATGTGACAGTGGCTAGGTTATCATCATAACACATGCACAAACTTACGTGTTATGAAAAGATACATAGTAATGGGACAGTGACACGGTTATCATCACAACACACACAGAAATATTAAAATTTTCCTACTTCCTATGCAGTAATCTCCTTGGCATAAAAATATCGAGGGGTAATGCAAGAGGAAGTGGAGCAACAAACAAGTGCACCCATTGTGACCCACAACACTCAAGGTGAATTGAGTGAGGGACCAGGGTAACCCTGAACACATGTGTGAGGACTTATATTGATTGGTTCAACTCTGAATTCAAACTCAACCACCAGGAACTGACATCCATGTGGGGGTAGGATGAGGGATCCCAATCATTATGACAGTGCTCTCCAAAGCTACAACATCCCCTTAGACAAACTCGTGCAGAGATGGAGCATCCATTTGGATGACATCTTGTAACCTACACCAGCAGAACACCACTGCCCTACTCTCAACTGAATGGAGTTTTTATTATTTATATTATATATCTCACATGGTTCACCACCCCAGTGGCTTGGAACTGGAAAGTGGTAAGGACTCTCTCACTCCACCAGAAGAAACGAGGGGAAAAATGTGGTGGAAAGTCTCGAGGAATGTTCACACTGGAGACAGTTCAATTGGTGACCATGAAATCCTATTTTGAAAAGCAGATCAGAACTGATATATTCAATCTAAGGAATGGTAGGGATGGGCAGCAATCCCCTTCTGCTTTACGTATGAAGTCCATGGGTTAGTACGGTCCAGAATGGGCATATTTATGAAGCAAAGATATCATGAAGAATAACCTATATGCAATCTTGTGGAACACCTCCTCTCTAGCTTATGTGATTGTAATGAACATTGTGGATTTTGTGGCCATTGAAATTATGAAAGTAAGTCAACATGGCCTTACAGTACGGGCTTTAGTACAATTTTAAGTGATTGAAGTATACCTTGACAGGCACCACTTGCCACAGAGCAGGATCCTGGTCAAAACATGGGAGAGGCCTCTGAAAAATAATATATATAACAAAAGAAAAAAAACTTACCCAGTTACAGTCTCACTGAAGAGGGAAGGAAGGAAAGAAGTGGAAATGTGAGAAATGGAGACAACAGAAAGAATCCTTGAAAGCAATGAAGCAACCCAGAGCATGTATGGGCCAGAGAAAGTCATCTGGATCCAACCGAGAATAAAGGTGGAAGACGGCAAGAAATGAAAATGACAAAAAGAATATTCCACATGAGCCCCCAAAGTTTTGATCCGAAACAGCCAAGAAAACCAGATCTGTGCTGGCCAGGAAGGATCAATTAGACCTGACCCAGAGTGACATGGATGATCAAAATCACCTTTGGAAGAAGACCAAAAGAATGTGAAAACCTAAAGGTATAAACTGATCTAATCATGTCTGAGCATATTGACAGCCATGGCAAGTGGATAATGAAAAAGAGACAAAAAACAAAAGAGGTAACCTGGATTGAGAAAGGAGTCAAACACCTCCCGTGGAGGAGTACCCCACAGGAGGCAGATCTAATGAAAATTTGAGGATCAAGAGGCCACTCCTTGGGAGAAAGTTTGTCGGGACTGGAAAGGCAATCTGCAATGAGGATGAAAGCACCTGGAACATAACACACCAGGAGACATATGTCAAGTGTATGGGCTCAAAAATGGAGATCCACAGTCTACCACAAAGGGAACAAAAATAAGTGCCCCCTTGGTGAGTGATATAAACCACCACCATTGAATAGTCAGAATGAAACACGATTAATCAAATCTGAACAAGAGGAAGAAAGTGAACTAAAGCACACTGGGCTGTTAACATGGTAAGACCTTTCATCCATAGACCATTGTCCTGAAGCCTCCTGCTGAATGACTCGTACACCCCAATTTTGGAGATAAGCATCAGGGAAGAGAAACAAATCTAGATCAGGGGAAGGAATCAGTAAACCTGATGATGTGGGGGATATGTTCAACCACCAACGAATATAGTCAAAGAGAGGAGGAATGTTAAGAGGAGAATTCAAAGGAACCCTAGCAAGAGACCATGGGTTGTGCAGATCACAAATGTGCCAGGCACAAATGGAGAAGTGCTTCCATAGAAGCCACATCCACCAATGAGTTAGAACCTTGCTAGTAGTAAGACAGTGAACTGTAATGGCATGGATAACAGAAATCCATATGTATGAGATGTAATGTTTTGAAGGAAAAACAATATACTTAACCATTAATGTATGATATACCAGTAAGATTAGTTACAGGTAATCCTAAAGTAACAAAGACCCATGTTAAGCCTAATCTAACATTATAGGACAAAGGATATGAATAAGCTCTAATTTCAAACCTGAATGTAACTATTGTTACGACAGCAGAAGTCGTGTGATGCTGGGAGCATGTGCTCTGGAGTTTCTGGAAGGATCATGAATTTTCCTGGCAACTCTAGTTTGTCCCAGGCACCCTCTTTTTTAGTATATAAGCCCGGCAAATAAAGCCAGCGAAAAAAAGACAGAATTGCATAGATAGATTGAAGATAGAGATAATTGAGTCAAGCGAACAGTAGGCACCATAAGTAAAGTGTGTGGATCATTGTGATTTATAGTGTGTGTTGTAAAGGTTGTTAAGTTTAAAGTGACTGTGGAAATTAAGTGTATTAAAAAGTTTGTAACGAGAAAGAATAAACTAGTTTTAATCAAGAAGGGACTTATATCGCTAAAGTCACTCGGAAAGAATTTTTATCAAAAATTATCAAACAAGCAGAAACGTAACACTATGAATATTTACCAATCTAACTAAACATATCCCAGCAAACATACTACGCAGTGACTTGGTAGTGGTTTGATAATGTCTGAATAATATGTAGCATATACGTAGTAATAACGTAACTTCATAACATTGTGCCAATACGTAGTAACAGAGTAATAACTACTTGGTCAGACTGTAATTTTACTACATATAGTGTTATTGAGTAGCAATAAAATGAGGATATTACACTGCATATGAAAAGCAAAAGAGAACATCACCTGCCAGTGTAACTCATACGCTGTTATGTATTGCACAAATAGTATTTCTTTTTGCTGTTTAAATATTAGTTTTGTATATTTAATGTCACATTCAAATAAAAATATTATTAATCGAGTAAAATACTATTTTAAAATATCAAAACAAAATTAATTGCAATACTTCAGGAATGACACGTATAGCTTAATTACACCAAATTTGAATAAGAAGATCTCAACTGTCCGGATACCTCCAAGATATTTCATCATTCAAAGGTACGCAATGACAAGATATGCTTCCTAACATCCATATAGAGTTTGCAGAAAGTTTAAAAACACAAAATAAAAAAAGGAGCATGAAACCATTCTCCAACGTGTCAGAGGGAATAAGCAAGTTATATAGTTAGTGTTTATGTTCAATGCTCAACATTCGTGTTTATGTATTAGAAAGTTTTTAATACATTTTTTTGATAGCTTTGGTGCTATAACAGCAAAATAGTGTAATTCAGAAGTTTTATGACACTTAGTTGTAGTCAAAAGCAAAATAAAATTTACCAAGTAGTGTTTCAGCTAAGCCTTATGTTACGTTTACGTATTAGGCCTACTATTACTTGAATAATTGGGTTTCCACAAGAATCTGGTTTTCACAATAAACAACATTTATATACATTTCTATCAATACTAGTGATATGGTATTGATCTATCACGTGATGGTTTATATATTTCACAAGTATAATCTGTGACACAGCTTGTAGCCACATCAATGGGGAAAAAAGTAAAATACAGAGAGTAAAATACTAAAGTTAACATAAATAGACTTTTAAACAGAAAAAAGCCTTATTGAACCAATTAAAGAAAAATTCTCAAAGCTTTACTAAAATAAATCAGTACACACCAATATAAAATGATTATTGTTTTGCACTGGTATTTTTAAGGTTTCAATACTTGTATATAGTCGCCCAACATTTAGATTGCCGTGCTCAATAAAATAAAATTCTATATAATGCAGTTAAAAGTTGTGGCACCAAGTTGTAAGATGTAGTAGCCCAGCTCAATTTTTGGTGGCCTGGGGTGACCAGATCACCAGTTAAAGTCTGCACTGCTTTTATTTGCACACAATATTATGTTTATTTGGCAGCTACTGTTTCTTGTTCGACATTCTCCCTTTAAATTACCAGTGGCAAGTCCTAATGAGGCTGGATGAAATCATTGCTAACCAAAAAAAGCACACAGAACTTCTCCAACAACTTGCTGGTAAAAGAAGAGTTGTTTCACAAGCCCAGGAACAAGAGGTTGGAGTAGTAGAGGAACCGCAGGAAGACCTGGACCAAATCTGTACCAAGATATCAGAAAACCCAGGCCAGAGAAAAAAACTGGTAAGTCCTATGATGAATAGCTATATTTTTCGTTGATACTTATTATCATGCATATAAATAGTTATTATATCAAATATATGCCAACTTGTAAATGTAATCAAGCATCCATCTGATCAAATGGTGTAACATAATTTTCAGGTTGCTGTCCTTGGGAGGGAGCAGTTTTGTGAATTCTGTACAAAGAATGTTTAAGAAGTTAGGGACTTTCTGTCTGTGGTCTGGCATCAAAATGAAGTACAAGCAAAAACTACAAGACCTGCTACTGTATATAATAATTACCAGTATATATATATATATATATATATATATATATATATATCTGGATATTTCCAATTTTAATCGATTATTATTTTGATACAATAAACCACCTGTGTAATTATTTAAACAAAATTTATCCATTTTACACAGCTTTGTGAAAATAAGCTCAGTGAATAGACTGACTGTGCAATGAAAACAATAGTATTCAGTTATGTATCAATGAACAAGACTATTTATAAGATATCAATGACATACAATATCATATTTATAAGTCCTGTTATTTTCTTAAGTTTATGAATTTTCCAGTGTTATAGAGATAAAATCCTAGCTTTGTTCAATTTGACAATGTTATTGTAAATTGCAATAATGAATATTTTAATGATTCGATAGAGGCATGTAGACAAATTCACCTCAAATGCCAGGATGTTGAGGTTGAGCTGAAGATGGTTGAAACTCCTAAGCATGCACTGAGCAAGTGTGGTGAATACCTGTTCCTGGTAAATGTATTGACAAATAAAGTGATGCACTCATATTGATCAAAACTGTTAACTAGTATACGCAATAAAATATAGGAATTAAAATATACAGAATATAATATAGCCAAGTTTGAAATGCATTCAAGACAAAAGTAAAATTGAGAATACAATGACATCACTGCTAAGTAAGGTACCAACTTTGTCCGAGCTTCATATTGCATGAAACAAAATATTCATTTCTGGCATAAACTCAGGTGCAACTTTATTTGTATAGCAGGTGTTTATAACGATTAATTTAATCAACATTGTTTGGCCATATAATAATATTACAGTCCTTGGTAGAAAGAAGAAACTACAAATCTCAGACCTGTTCATTTGTGATTTTATTGATAGCTGTATTGGTCTGTCAAGTTGAATTGTCATTTGTGATTTTATTGATAGCTGTATTGGTCTGTCAAGTTGAATTGGTCTTGTATATTTATAGGCATGAGCTGCTTTGAAATCTCCCAGGACACCCACAGCAATACACTGTATTAGAATTATAGAGATGAAAAATGTATAATTTGTTTTTGTAACTTGTAATGTTGTATCAAAAAGAATGTATAATTTGTTTTTGTAACTTGTAATGTTGTATCAAAAAGAATGTATAATTTGTTTTTGTAACTTGTAATGTTGTATCAAAAAGAATGTA
>NW_013668246.1:157725-162253 GCF_000517525.1 Limulus polyphemus
TAATTAGTTTTTGTAACTTGTAATGTTGTATCAAAAAGAATGTATAATTAGTTTTTGTAACTTGTAATGTTGTATCAAGAAGAATGTATAATTAGTTTTTGTAACTTGTAATGCTGTATCAAAAAGAATGTATAATTTGTTTTTGTAATATTGTATCAATGATATTGAATAAATGATATTACTTCTACTTGTTTTTACAAATGAAAATATTGAAAGTATATTGAAGGTAGTATCAACTTGCCAGAAGGGTAGTGAGAACGTAGTTACAATGTAGTAGAATTCGATGACGAGGAACCCACTTTGAGACAAATAATGCTTGGAGACGGCTTGAATGGGTAAAGAAGAAAAACTTTAATATAAGTTGTACATTTGCTGTTATGTTCAACTTATATTAAAGTTTTTCTTCATTACCCATTCAAGCCATCTCCAAGCATTATTAATGTAGTAGAATGGTAATAGGAATGTACCATGTTGCTATTTTAACACACCAAGTTGGTGGTATATTGGTAATTCCATTATGTAATATTACTACAAAGTAACAACATCTCTGGTAGTTCATACTTTTACGTAAAAGTTACATAAGTTCACTATGTGATAACTACCAAACCACTATGTTATTAATACGTATTTAATATGAAAATGTGTTTGCTGGGATGTTATTGAACCTAAAAAACTACAGGTAACAATATTAACAACAAAAAAAAACACATAACAGTATAATGCTTAATCTTTCCAATGTCGGCAGCCCATATTTCAAAATGTGTGGGACCGCAAACTCAAGTCGAGGCCTGACAAAGGTTAGCTCATTGGGCAGTCCATCTCCCAAAGTAGTACAGCTGATAATTGTCTAGATGAACACCACCACCTGAAGCCTGTGTAAATGTGTTGGTTGAAGATATAACCTCCAAAATGGTAACTTAGAATTCAGAATTCATATTCAAAATGATTTGTAATGAAGTATTAAGTTCCGTAACTAGGTAGAAATATAAAATAATTCCACACCATTATTGTATAATAACTAGTAAATTTGGTGAGAGAAACTGATATGAAGATACAATAAAAAACACTTGAAGAAAGCAAAAAATAAATGTCTGAAAGTGAGCACTGCCAAACGAGAAGTGATAGTTAGCTAAAATAGCATAGAGGGAGTCACATGAGTCATGTGGATGTGTGGCACTACTACCGATGGAGGTTTGTTGCATGATAATTTGCCTGCAAGAATCAGTGAATGGCTTGTGGCATGTGAAATTTTTGTAAATAGAAGGCAACACCGAACGAGAATAGCTTTGTACATAAACAGAAGTAAGGTATCTTGTCGGAATTATGTTATGAGAACAAAATATATAGTAGTATGACAGTGGCTAGGTTACTGTGTATTTTGCGTTGATAACGTAGCCACTGTCATACTACTATATATCTTCTTCTCATAACACGTATGTTTCTGTGTATTTTGTGTTGATAATCTAGCCACTGTCATACTACTATATATCTTCTTATAACACGTTTGTTTCTGTGTGTGTTGTGTTGATAACCTAACCACTGTCATACTACTATATATCTTCTTCTCATAACACGTAAGTTTCTCTGTGTGTGTTGTGTTGAATATATCTTCTTCTTATAACACGTATGTTTAGTAGTATGACAGTGGCTAGGTTATCAACACAACACACACAGAAACATACGTGTTATAAGAAGAAGATATATAGTAGTATGACAGTGGTTAGGTTATCAACACAACACACACAGAAACAAACGTGTTATAAGAAGATATATAGTAGTATGACAGTGGCTAGATTATCAACACAAAATACAGAGAAACTTACGTGTTATGAGAAGAAGATATATAGTAGTATGACAGTGGCTAGGTTATCAACACAACACACACAGAAACATACGTGTTATAAGAAGAAGATATATAGTAGTATGACAGTGGTTAGGTTATCAACACAACACACACAGAAACTTACGTGTTATGAGAAGAAGATATATAGTAGTGTGACAGTGGCTAGGTTATCAACACAACACACAGAAACATACGTGTTATAAGAAGAAGATATATAGTAGTATGACAGTGGCTAGATTATCAACACAAAATACACAGAAACTTACGTGTTATGAGAAGAAGATATATAGTAGTGTGACAGTGGCTGAGTCATGTCCTGATGGACAGTTCTGTGTTCATAATTAAAGATATCCTGGGTAGGTGATAACAACAACTCTCGGAATCCTGGAAGACAGCATCAGATTACTGCTAATAAATATAAGAACAGCTAGCAATACTTTATAACAGTGAAAAACAGATATTTTCGTAAAGTTCACCCTAATGTTTTTCAGGCTCATAATCAGGGATAATTTAGAATGAGGAGTCTCATAGCAACATCTTATTCCTTCTATTAGTTAAATTCCATAACCAAACTATTTGAAAAAGAACAGTTCAAGTGATCTATGAATCTAGTTAATAACCACAAATTCTGAAAAAGTGTCTTGCTGCCATTGTTAATAGCCAATACAATAATCTAAGTTTAATTATTAATTAGTTATTACTCTGTTTTTATAATTGATTATCAACTAGTTTTATCCTACCCTTAAGCTGCTAACCTGCTGCCATATTCAAGAAAGTTCTGAGAAGCTAGGACTATTTCTATGATGTTAGTGACCAGGATTCGAACCTGGGTCACCTTGACAGACTAATTCAAATCAATCAACTTATCTGAATGTTTTCAAAAATAGTGTCTATAATGATCTACAAAGAGATTTGTATGTAAAGCTACCCCCCCCCTCTGAAAATAGGTTCAGAACTAATTACTTATTATATAAGCTACTATCTATGACAAGGATTGAAAATCTGATTGTCACAGCCTTACTATAAATAGGTGAGTGATTATTTGTGAAGCTTAGTAGCAACAGAAGACTTAATTCTAAAAATAGTTTTACACAAATATGTAATAACTTCTACCAGAAGAGATACTTAAAATTCTACATAAATAATTAGGGTTAATAATAAATAGTTTCAATTAGAGCAACAGGCAAACTACAAAAAGCTTTTATGACCGCCCTCCCCTCAGGTTGGGTACTCTCGCTACGAGTAATGTTTTTGGCTCTTCATTCAACAACATCAAACAAGATTGGACCTGCTAAGCAAATTATCAGGCACTGAAACAGAATTGTTACAATGTAAAGATTCATGTTACATGCCTAACAGATTTGGCTTATGTAGTTATTATTATTTAAGAAATTTTATTGTAAGGTTTTATATTTGGCCAGATTCTTTACAGTAGGTGTCTGTGATAAATTTCAACAATAAATGGACAGCATACAATCCATTTGTTTTAAAATAATATATCTAAAACAAGTCAAATATACGTACAAAAAAATTAGTTACACTACTGGTTTTCACAGTTGTACCCAGATCTTTAAGTAATTGCCTCCTTTTCGTCAAAGTCCACACAGGCGGTTTTTTTCTTTAACAAGACAAATTATTCTCCTCTATCTCTGTTATTACAATACAAGCTATGAAACTCACTTTGGAAATTGCCACTATACACTCTTTATGGCCAAACTCACAATCACACAGTCTAACTTCACTTTTACTTTCACTAATTCATCTTACTTACTTCGTCGCCTATATATATATATTGCTCGACTGAGGCCTACAATTTTCTACAAACTACAGAACATTATGACATAACAATACCCACTTAAAGCAATGAGAAAAATTCAGAAGGGTCGAGTAACATGACGTCAATTACACAATAAATGATTTGTAAACACTTACGTAATTAAACCTGCGATAAATATCAATTATAAAAATACTCAATTTAACACTCGTGCTTTATATCTATGAAATCATAACTATAATTTTAAATATAACTGAAACAGTTGTGTATATCTAACACTTATGTTACACATTAAACTAGCTAATAACATAAACTAAAATACATACTGAATTATCAAAATTATATTACAAGTTACAAAAACAAATACATACAAACATGTCTTGGCATATATGGCAAATTCCAGCTAGATGTCAATAGAACAATAGCACAGCTTGTGTGAATAAATAACCTCTAGTGTATTCTAGTTCTGTCTGTCTTAATTCACCATACCATTTTGGTGTGACCTTGATAATAAAAAAAATGTTTGTTCAAAAGCTACACTTGAAAGGGGGTGGGGGCTTATAAATGTAAGAAATCAAAGGCAACCAGTACTTAAAAGGGGAAGTTTGAAAATTTAACCTAGAATTTGAAGAAAGTTTTAAATCTGTATGATGTGATGAATGCTTGAATTTGTGTTGGAGTATGAATAAAGATAGTTCTTTATATCCTAAAATAACTGTGTTAATTATGTGGCCTATAAAAATCAACAATCACACCTTGGTAAATATTTGACAAATCAAACTAATAATAAAAAATTGTAACTTGTTATCTAAATCATAGAAAAACATGATAAGAAAATGTTACAGAATTGAGGAAAAACAAGACAATTGTACATTTCACTAATACGTCATTTATTACGACCATGGTCTTGC
>NW_013668246.1:162263-163153 GCF_000517525.1 Limulus polyphemus
GCAAGACCATGGTCGTAATAAATGACGTATTAGTGAAATGTACAATTGTCTTGTTTTTCCTCAATTCTGTAATTATGGAGTTTCACTAAGTACTGACGGTTTCAAGTATCAATTATAGAAAATGTTACATTAGCAAGAACATAGAAAAATCTAATAAACATAGGGTGATATACAGGGAAACAATTAAAATACACAATAAAACAGTTTCTTTTAGGCTAGCACAATGTATATTTAAATAAGAAATCAGTAAATACACTACCAGTTATATTTATGTTCAAAGTAGTTGGGTAAAGCAAGAACAGTACAACCTTAGACTTGATAGTTCTTATAGGTGGAGGTTATTTTTGTGTTTAGAATAGGTTAAAACAAATCAGCCTTACCACTGGTGGACATGTAACCTGGTAGTTTTTATTTCTCTATTAACAATAGGTTACAACTTTCTTATTAAACAAATCAGCCTTACCACTGATGGACATGTAACCTGGTAGTTGTTATTTCTCTATTAACAATAGGTTACAACTTTCTTATTAAACAAATCAGCCTTACCACTGATGGACATGTAACCTGGTAGTTATTATTTCTCTATTAACAATAGGTTACAACTTTCTTATTAAACAAATCAGCCTTACCACTGATGGACATGTAACCTGGTAGTTGTTATTTCTCTATTAACAATAGGTTACAACTTTCTTATTAAACAAACCAGCCTTACCACTGATGGACATGTAACCTGGTAGTTGCTCTAGGTCAGGTTCAAACCTCTGTATTAAAGCCCTACAGTATGCTTCTGTTACTTTCATCATCTGTCAAGAATAGTAATTATTTGTTCATGAATTCTTCATAATGAGAAATGCTATTGGAGACAATAATTAAAATAAATGCCCACAATG
>NW_013668246.1:164153-172450 GCF_000517525.1 Limulus polyphemus
CGTCAGCCAGCAGTTTAAATGTAAGATGTTCACAAGATCAAGCCTCTTACACGTCAGCCAGCAGTTTAAATGTAAGATGTTCACAAGATCAAGCCTCTTATACTTCAGCCAGCAGTTTAAATGTAAGATGTTCAAAAAAATCAGGCCTCTTATACTTCAACCAGCAGTTTAATGTAAGATGTTCACAAGATCAGGCCTCTTATACTTCAGCCAGCACTATAAGTGTAAGATGTTAAAAAGATCAGATCTTTTATGTTTCAGCCAGCAGTTTAAGTGTAAAATGTTCACAAGAACAGGCCTCTTACGTTTCAGCCAGCAGTTTTTCATTTATCATATGTAACCTATGTTAACAATGATTACTTGTGGACAGTAAAAGATGTCATGAGTACCACAGACATTAAGAGAAATTTTTTCACCCATGTACGTACTATATTAAAACATGCTTACCTGAAGAAAACTGAAATATGCTATTTTCTTTTTATTAACAACAGTTAATATCTCCCACTAAATACATCAATTGTTAGTTAAGCTTTCTTACTAGAAATCTTAATCACCAGATATATATACAAAAGTCAAAATACATGACAAGTCTCTGTCTAGAGTAATTTACACTACTCGAAAGTTATAAATGACATAAATCACTTTTATCTGAGTAAGTAATCAGATGACTTGAAAATTACCGTTGATGGTGATGCAGTTTACTTTTTATAGAAAATTAAACTAGTAAAGGATCTGTGAAAATTAACATGAAACAATACCTTTGGAAAATATTTCCACCTTTCATTTTGAATGATAATTTGTATGTTTCCATTAATTTTCAAATAAATTCAAGCAACTAACCCAAAGACCCCCACAAACAACCTTTATCTTCTACTAGAGGACCTCAATGAAAAAACTTCAGAACATTAGAAATGTAAGGACTTACTTTGAACAATCTCTTATTTGATCTGACAATTTATTTTGGTAAATCAGTACATTCAATCTTGAGAACCTCCAAAACATCTTTGATCCTTGTATGGGAGCTTAAATTTGACAATTTCCAAAATCTTAATTTAGATTATTGTGTTGAATGAGTGTTAATACCAATTTTCATGTAAATCAATTCCATCAAACCTCAGAACCCACAAAACCTTTGACCCCCAATTCGGGGCACCCTCAAGGTTCTTTTGAAAATATTCTTCTTGAGGAAAAACAAAGAAATTATAAAGCACAAATAATGGTATTTAAAACCACGAACACAAAACTAGAAGTAACTGACATAATTAAACTATTTTAAATACATATCTCTATGTCGTCGTTGTTGTTTTAGTGAAATATACAATGTTCACAAAAATTCTTAAAACAGCCTAAAAAAAAAAAAATAGGCATACTGGACCAAGCTATAACCTAACCAAGTTTCAAGTCAATGTGCCAAGAAATGAAGGAATGGCAATCAATTGAAAAATGTTTGGAAGAATAAGTAAGAAAGAAAAATCAATAGAAAAATTGTGTGTATCTCTGCAGGGATATAATTACTGAACAGGTAAAGATGAGACTACAGAGAAAAAATACTTCACATATCTCTTTTAATACCACAATATTTAGATATTGTTATAAAGAAAATTATGCTCAAACTAATACAGTTTAAAAGTTAAAATAATATGGGAAGTTTTTGGATTTTAACCCATTGATTACAGCTGCTCCAAGCACACGTGAAATTTTTGCAAGCCATATTTATCTGCCATACACCCCATATAACACATTCACGTTCAGGAAGCAGACCGCACCCTATACAGCAAATGATTCAACTTGGTTTTTATTCTTAAAATACTAAAGATGAATACAATCCATCATTCAGTTCACCACTTGTCACTCAGTTATACTGGTTTTTTGGGACTTCCATCCCTCATCAGTAACCCTAGACAAAGGAAAAAAAAAAAAGAAATTATGCTTTATAGTGATGGAGTTTATATGTATGATGTTTTGTATTATATTTTACTCACTATGGTGAACCTATATTAATATAGAAATACACTAAGATTTGAAAAATTGGTAGCATCGAAGTTATTAATTTAGGTTTCTAAATTATTTAGTAGACAAGCTGTGTAAAATACTAAAAAATAAATAAGAAGCCCAATCATGTCTAAGAGTTATAATACACAATAAGATGCTTAGTCTTATTCTTTCATTTTGAATGATGAGAAGCATAACCAGAACAACTAAGTGAGAACCAGTAAATCAAATAACAGATAGAGTTTCACATATATTTTTTAGTATGTTAAAGAGCTTTAGGGGTGAATAATTCCCCAAATTAGAACATGATACAAGTACGCCCCATCACTATAGGAAGCTTAGTCTTATTATTTTGATTTGCCCTTGTCTAGAGTTACTGACCAGGGACAGAATTTCACAAAACCATTATAATTCATTGACAAGTGGTGAATCGATTGATAGATTGGTTTCATATTTATTAACAGTTTTTATTTTTGACCGAATCTCTTTTGTTATACCACTCAATCTCTTCTTCCTTCCGATCATTTTTGCAGGAAGCCATCAAATGTTTCAGGGCTCGCACCCAAGCATTCCGCGTTTCCTCATCACAGGCTACAAGATCTAGGACCTCGTGAGTTGGGCCATAGATGACAGAAAAACAGAGTTCTTCTTTCAAAGCAGGAACACGTTTGGAACGGAAGTTAACATGTAACTGTCGTCTCTGACGAGCCTGAACGATGTTAAACAGGTCTGTGGCCCAACCATCTCGGACGTCTTCAATCTCATGTACATCAACTGAAAGAAATACACCTTACATTTCACAAATGACTACAATTAAACTTAAAGCAAACAAATGTGATTTGTTTTCTTCAGGTTCTAACATTTTCTTAATATGACTAGCATAGTTATACATCTAAACAAGTTTAAAACAAATAAACACTAAATACTAGTACTTATATTTCTAAACAAACATTCAAAATTTATGGTTTCAAACTGATTATAAATATTATTTTATTTACAATTAAAAGAAATACAATGTTAAAATCATTACACAAAAAATAGTTATTAAAAACAAGGACTTGCGCTAAAAAAAGTCTCTACATACATTTCAGTGGCCAATGACACCATCTTCAAGACACCGAAACATATGTAGAGCCATTTTAACCCAGTTTTTAGTAACTATTTATTGTGTAATGATTTTAAAGTTGTAATGCTTTTAGTTGTATATAGATGTTTTACACAAGTGTCATTTTAAATTAGTTAAGTATTATTTTACTACAAATTACAGCTTTTACAGTATGGTAGAAATTAAAAACAAAACAACAGATTACAATATTTTGATCACTGGTGCAATCATTCTCAAGTACACAAGTACATACCGGTAGTCAAAATGTCGTACCTGTTTTTAGAAAAATTTCTTCCCTACTGTAAAAGCTGTAACATGCAATGAATATAATCCAAGGTTTATGTATACACAAATACTTCTCCATCTCATTAAATCTCAAAAAGTGAGTAAATTAGGAGTATAAGAACATGCATGTTTAGTCCTGTCCATAATGGTTTATACCTCTGGGAAGAGTATTATTTTGGGTCCTGGGTTAAACTGGTGAGTAGTGGTTTAAGCTGGCAACCAGCATTTCTTAAACAAAACTATAACATTGGTTTACTGGCTTCTCCCTGTTGGTGCTGTTTTTTAGCTAGATGTTCTCTACTGGGGTTGGTTTTAGCTGATCTACCAGGTGACCTAAACTAAGGATGTTTTTTTTGTTAGTCTATTAGATGTTCTCTACTAGGGCTGGTTTTTAGTTGACCAGCCAGCTGCACATAGTTTGAAGTTGCTAACCAGCTAAATTAAAGCTGACAACACATTAATGAACCCAGTTCTTCTAATCTATTATAATTATATTTGTTTTAATACTATAATTCTGTTGATTGCATCATGTTAGAAAAGTTGGTAATGACATAAAGTTAATTATAACTAACAAAATACTTGCAAGTGCTTGTCAGTATATGTGTAATAGCTGTAGATAAAAATATAAGTATTTAAAAGACTTTTTTAAGACAATTGTGAGGTTTCTCTCACTCATTCAACACAAGTAATTGTTTTCAAGGTTCATGCCTTACTCTGCCAATCTTAAAACTTTTCACGGTCAACTAAAGCTTTAACACTTGCTGCAAGGATAAAAGGAAATTATGTTCAGCTAAAACTTTGACATTAAAAACTTACTGAATTCAGGCCTTCTACAAAAAAAGCTTTTATTGGAACCTCGGTATTCCAGCCTTTGAGACTGCAGATTGACATAATAACGGCGTCGATAGAACTTATCCAAGGATCTCAATTTAAATAAAACAGTTCCATTGGCTATACCGTATATAATGTCTTTTAAGGAAAGTTTTTCTGAAAAAAAAAGAAGACAAAAGTAAGAAACTACAAATCAAAAATTCAGTTGAATTAATTCAATAATTTTAATAGATATATTATTTAAATAATAAACCTAACTAATCAATTATCCTTCAACACTTCTATCCAATAATCATTTCACAATTTATTTTTTTTAGTTATCCCTTAAACTGTTCTCTATTTGCAGAGTTGTATGTTCTTCAACATGTTGAAAAGATTTTTAGCCATAGCATAGTGACTCATAGAATGGCTCCGAGTTTTTTTTCAAGCAGAAACTTTTAGCTCATAGCTTCATCATCTCTTGACCAATTTTAGATTTAATTACAGTTTTGGACTCAGGAGGTCAAACCCTTTCATTTGATGTATTTGACCATGGTCAAGGTCTCATAGATTAATCAACTCTAATCCTGCCTAAAAAAATTTAATTTGAGGGTAGGTTTGAAGAGATCCTGATGAGTAATAAAACTGAATCAGGTATACATGCACTCCACACTTGGTATTGTTGGCGCACAAAAATATAGCTAATAAAAAGGAAAAGAAGGTATCATAGATTAATTTACTCTAATCCTGCCTAAAAGAAATAAATGCTGCAGCTATTGAGGATTTCCTCTCACTTTTCTTTCACTTGTTACAACATACAATGTGAACACAAAATAAATTTGGTCAAAAAATTCACTTACTATGCAAAATGAATAGGAGATCCCAGTAATAATAACTACAACATTAATACATCTCTTGTTTAATTTTTTGTGACTCATATGCTTTTAGAAACCCAAGCATGTAAACAACAAATTAAGTCATGGATGCAAAACAAATTTGATGCATAAGAGTTTAAGAAGCCAGTGGGATATACGTCACATCATAATTCTAGGGTTGAAGTGCTAATTCAAAATTAACAAAAAGTTAATCAACTTTGTAACATGTATATTAATTTACTTGTAATTTTTTTTTATAATGCATATTTTGTGGGTAAAAAAGTTAAAGTGCATGCAGAATTTCAGAAATGCAAAGTATGCACAGCAGACTGCTCTTCTGTGATAGAAAAAAAGCCAGAAAGAAGAAAGATGGCAGCTCCAAATGTAAAGATGTACTAATACAAGTGCAATAAATATAACACGTTTCCAGTTTTTAATAAGTTGAAAAGCATGTTTAAAGTTAACGTCAAATCGTTATAACTGAAGCTGTAAAGAAAAATTGAGGCCATGTGTCAATGATTGTTTGTTTATTTCAGAATTTTTGTGCAAAGCTGAAACAAATTGCTATCTGTGCACAGCTGTCTATGATTTTAAACTGATAGATTATGAGGAAGGCAACTAGTCAAAAAACATCCATTACCAAGCCTGCATTAAGGTACTTTGGGGCCCCTTGAATAGGGTACAAGCATGTTTGAAGTTAATTATAATTAATACTGTTACGTCTCTGGTCGTTTGTTAATTTCCGTTATAAATTCTTCCAGAGGAACTTCAGCGATACAAGTCCTTTCTTAAATAAAACTAGTTTATTCTTTCTCATTACAACTTTGCAGTACACAGAATTTCCACAGTCACTTTAATTTAAACACACACTATAATTCACAACGATTCATGCACTTTACTTACGGTCACCATAACTCGCTTGACTTAATTATCTGTCTCCATATTTCTCCCCATCTGCAATCATTTGCGGGGCTTATATAAAAAAAAGAGGGCGCTTAGAAAAGACTAGAATTGCCACGAAAAGTCAAGATCCTTCGAGAATCTCATGACGTGTTACCAGCGTCACGTTACTTCCGCTGTTGTCAAAATACTATTAAGTTAATTACAGAATATGACCTAATTAGTCAAAGTAAATTAGAATATGATGATTTTAATTTTTAAGGTTGATATATTCAAATTAAACAATAACAATAATTATTATTTTCTTGTAAAACATGGCAAGTAAGAATGAATTAGGTACATAACAAACAATATAGTTATTGTACAACATTACGGAAGCATGCCAGAACATTATCCTAAAATCGTTTTTTCCTTGCTTTGGCGGAAGCAGAATCTCTAATTACTTCTTCATAATTTATTTGCCTAAGCAATTTCCTTTCTATCGCGAGCAAGGAAAGGGCATTTAAGTGTTCATTTAAGATCCAAGCACGCAATTCGTTTTTTACTCTAGCCATTTTAGAAAAACTGACGGTTTGGATCGTCAGTAGGCCATGCCCGTTCCGTGTATAAATGGGAATGAGTAATAACGATGCTGGTACTCATACGCTCGCGACAGTTTTACCAGCATAATTGTAATAATTTCTGCTGGTTTCTATTTAACACTGACGGTTCACTTAGTAAGACCAAAGATGCGCGCCTAAGTAACGTAAATATGCTGCCATCTAGTGATAAACAATTACGTTCATCGCAACATTTTTTCACAGTATTCGTTGACATGGGTGTCTTTCTCTAATGGGTAATTATAGATTTACAGTAACTGAGAAAAGAAAAAAACGTTCACACTAATCCGAATGAAGCGTTCCAATAAACTGATGAGCAGACACCAAGAAAAGTGTTAAGTAATTAATCGAGACAATTACTAGACTGAATTGTAAATTCAAGACATTATCCATATTTTATGCCTAAAAAAACTGACTAAAACCATGCCTGACAGCAAATTTTTATTTTACATTCCTGTTTAATTAGTCCACACCTCTCTACTTAGAAGACAGTGACGAACAAATTAACATGATTATAAAGGGAAAATAAAATTCCGCGCAGACATAAACATACGTTAAAAACAAACGAATACCAAGAACAATAAAAATTAATTAAGTTGTAAATCACAACGACGTTTCGCTTCGATCAGCTGGTCAGATCGAAATACAAGGGAAGAAAAAATAAAGAGGTGCGTGTTGTTAGATAGTAACACGCTTAACGCTTGAGATTGGAATTGTTTGTAATTAAGCACAAAGCTACATAATGGGCTATCTGTGCTCTGCCCACCACGGGTATCGAAACCCGGATTCTAGCGTTGTAAGTCCGCAGATATACCGCTGTGCTACTAGGGGGGTTGAGATTAGAAAACAGTAGTAAAACTAACATTAGTTTTATGTAGGAAGTAAACCGAAACGTCGCCAAAATAAAGTTTTCACGAAACTTGTTATTTAGTTTGTTTGTTATTAAGCCCGAAGCTACACAAAGGGCTATCTGTGTTATGCCCATCGCGGATATCGGAACCAAAGTTACAGCGTTGTAAGTTGTGATACTTATTGCTAGCTGAGCCACCAGGGAGCGCTCCGATCACTTTTACTTATTTATTTCAATAACATTCCAGAGCGCTGGCTTCTTCATTCGCACCGGAAACAATAAAATCTGGGTAATACTTTCTAGTAAAGAGGTTTTCCATATCTCGAGAGTTTAATTCAAAATCATATAGTTATCATTGCATAGCCTACAGAGTCGTAAAAACTGTGAATATGGTACAGCTTTATTTTGTTGCTGTAAAGTTGAGAGAAGGTAAAATGTGAGGAGATGTTCCGAGACGTAGTTTCCTTCCGGCAGGCTTCTAATACTTGCTAGTTGTAGAGAAATGTGGCATCTTAACAAATAATTGTCTCGTGAAATGTCAAGTGGGCGAAAGCAAGCACGAGAGATACTTCTACTTTGTAATCAAACTTGATTTTAATTATTATCTCTAGTAGGGCCGGCTTCAGATCACCATATCATCAGTAGACATTACATAACCAAAATTTCAGATTTCTTGATAACCTTTTCATTTAACAAACCTATCTGTTCCTTCCTTCGAATCAGTTTGGGTTAAAAAAACTTAAGTTTCCTTTTTGTTACAAATGTGCGAATACCTCTTAAAAGCCTAGTTTCTTGAACTCGGTAGAAGATTGTTTTATACTGTTGGGCGTGTGCCAGGAGGTAGAGCCAGTCAATGTTAAAGCAAGGAATACAACTGTAAA
>NW_013668246.1:173378-175239 GCF_000517525.1 Limulus polyphemus
CTAAAGTTTCGTCGGAACGAAGTTACGGAAAGTTAATTAACAAACGGAGACGTAACAATACTTAAGGTGATTATCAAGGCCAGTGAAGGCGCCGGCGAGTACAGGTATTTGAATGCTAAACTCTGAAAACACAATAGCCGAATTAGATCAGTTTATTTAAAATGTACAATTTTATACTGTTGTGTATCTGCTTGTTTGTTAATTTCCAGTAGAAATTCTTTCCGAGGAACTTCAGTGATGCAAGTCCTTTCTTGATTAAACCAGTTTATTCTTTTTTATTGTATGAAGTATTTAGACGAGGAGTGGAATTCTCCGAAACTAGTCTGGCCCACAGACACACCCCAATGAAAGAATAGACCATTCCAAGCTTTTACTTGTTGTTAAAGAAATGTTTAAACAACTCTATTCAATTATTTAGATCTGTGTGTAACGATCGTGCTTACCGAGTTACGTTGTGCCAGTAAACTGATTTGATCTAACGTTAGTCCTAGATTTTAAGAGAGGGTTGAACGTCATTGGAAACGTTATTTACAACTGTCTACGGTGAAGAACGCTAGTCCTAGATTTTAAGAGAGGGTTGAACGTCATTGGAAACGTTACTTACAACTGTCTACGGTGAAGAACGTTAGTCCTCGATTTTTAGAGAGGGTTGAACGTCATTGGAAACGTTATTTACAACTGTCTACGGTGAAGAACGTTAGTCCTAGATTTTATGTGAAAAATAAACTAAATTATTTTTACGTGGATCTGACTTTGAGTTATATTCGCCAAATAATTTAAAAGAACTCGCCCACGAAAGAACATGGCTATGATGGAGGAGAACTGAATATATTTTAATATACAAAAAAAACTTTCTGTAAAACGATCGCAACATTTGCTTAGTGGGTTTGTTTGTAGTTAACCACAAAGCTACACGGGTATCAAACCTGGTTTCTAGCTTTGTAAGTCCGCAGACATTCCGCTGTGCCACTGGGGGGGGGGGGGGTAGTCTGCTTAGTAGGAATCCCTTAAAATTAATTACAGGCTTGTGTATAGGTTTTAAAGTTTAATGCTGAACAACTCAAGCATAGACCTATAATGTCAACTTTTATAGATAATCAACACTTTAAACACAGATCTCCATTGCAACGCCAAACTACCAAAAGGTAAAGATGAATGCTTTTAAATAATTACAAATATTTTCTTTAACTTGCATTCTGTATTTTCATACTGCACCTTAAATCACATTTTACATTTTTCAATTATAAAAATAAACAATAAAATCAATTTTTGATGTCTTTTCAAAAGTTGTAGTAGCCATACTACACATACCGGTTCTCTTTCGAGAAAACGCACACACGAAAATACGATGGGAATTTTGCATAATAGACCCCCGGCAGCTCTACAGTAAGTCTGAAGGCTTATAACGCTAAAAATCGGAATTTAATACATGTGATGGGCAAAGTACAGATAGCCTATTGTATAGATTTGCGCTTAACAACAAGCATCCACAATATTTTGGTGACTTGCGTGTAAGGAACGTTCTAGAACTCTTCGTATCTACCCTTGTGTTCTAATGTATACAGAAGAAACCGTTGTTCGAGATTATAAGGAAGTACGCTAGAGATAAGATACCAAAACATATTTGTTAGCTCTTTCAAGAGAATGGTTACCTGGGACTAAGTTCAAGGTACTGAGGCGATTCTAGTTGGCTGAGAAGGGTAACTTAAATTATAATAAGAATAATAAAGACACGATATCGTTGGTGAATGCAAATTGATACGCAGTCATGGTATATTGAAAAATGTTATTACTAGCAGGAGTACCGTCCCCTGGACGAAGGTTATGTAATTTCATGATTAACGAAAGGTTATCTTAGGAC
>NW_013668247.1:0-5466 GCF_000517525.1 Limulus polyphemus
TGTTTGTAAGTTTCTTCTGTTAATTCATAATGTTTATTTTTGTTTTATAACATATATATGAGACGCTAATTTATATTTCGAATACACCAATTTGTTGACCGAAATACTTATAATGTTATTTTTTACAAATTACAGCTTTGCCAGTAAGGAAGAATATTTTTTTAAAACAGATACAACATTTTCATCACTGTTGCGATCATTTTCAAGTGTGCAACTTTTAACGGCAAAGAAGGTTTTTAGTATTGAAATCAACATCTAACAATATATTTAAATTTTAGAAATAATAGTGGTCATTTATACATTGTAAATTGTAATAAAATAATACTCAATCAGTAAGTAAACACCAAACAAAACTACTACTTCTAATGTTAATTTAACAATGCCGAGAAACCTTAGTAATTATATTGTTAACTAAACAATACTGAGACACTTAGTGATGATACTGTTAACTAAACAACACTGAGACACCTTAGTGATGATATTGTTAACCAAACAATGCTGAGACACCTTAGTGATGATATTGTTAACTAAACAATGCTGAGACACCTTAGTAATTATATTGTTAACTAAACAATGCTGAGACACTTAGTGATGATATTGTTAACTAAACAATACTTAGACACTTAGTGATGATATTGTTAACCAAACAATGCTGAGACACCTTAGTGATGATATTGTTAGCTAAATAATGCTGAGACACCTTAGTAATTATATTGTTAACTAAACAATGCTGAGACACTTAGTGATGATATTGTTAACTAAACAATACTGAGACACTTAGTGATGATACTGTTAACTAAACAATGCTGAGACACCTTAGTAATTATATTGTTAACTAAACAATGCTGAGACACTTAGTGATGATACTGTTAACTAAACAATGCTGAGACACCTTAGTAATTATATTGTTAACTAAAGAATGCTGAGACACCTTAGTAATTATATTGTTAACCAAACAATACTGAGACACTTAGTGATGATACTGTTAACTAAACAATGCTGAGACACCTTAGTAATTATATTGTTAACCAAACAAAACTGAGACACTTAGTGATGATACTGTTAACTAAACAATGCTGAGACACCTTAGTGATGATATTGTTAACCAAAGAATGCTGAGACACCTTAGTGATGATATTGTTAACTAAACAATGCTGAGACACCTTAGTGATGATACTGTTAACTAAACAATGCTGAGATACCTTAGTGATTATATTGTTAACTAAACAATGCTGAGACACCTTAGTAATTATATTGTTAAACAAACAATGCTGAGACACTTAGTGATGATACTGTTAACCAAACAATGATGAGACAACTTAGTGATGATATTGTTAACCAAACAATGCTGAGACAACTTAGTGATGATATTGTTAACCAAACAATGCTGAGACACTTAGTGATGATATTGTTACCTAAACAATGCTGAGACACCTTAGTAATTATATTGTCAACTGAACAATGCTGAGACACCTTAGTAATTATATTGTTAACTGAACAATGCTGTGAGAAGCTTTAGTGATGATATTTATGTACATTTAATTTGGTAATGATTATTTAACATTACTTTCTTTCAAGATGCAGCTGTCATGGATCAATATTGTTCGATCAGTTAAGATACGTGTTTCACAGCCTATTGATATTTATTCGTAACAATTACTAAAGTTCAAGTCAAATCCCAGTATTCAGATAGAGTAGCCCCAGGGTTGGCGCTGAGTACTGTTGAATACCTTCGTTCCCTCTAATTTACCAGTCCAAAATTAGGGACGACTAGTGCAAATAACCCCTGTGTAGCTTTCATGAATATTCAATAGATAAACCAACCTATAATCTTGATATTCTGAAGAAATAATATCGGAACGACGAAATAAGTTAATTTTTTTAATAAAAATAATATTCGTGAAGAATTCAAATATAAAATAAAGAAACAATAGACACCGTTGTATAGACACGAGTAAAGCACCCGCACGTGTGAGGGAAAAGAAGGTAGATTACCCTGGGTTTTAAAGTGTTCTGAAAAATCTAAATGTCAAGAACTCAGACAGAAGAGTTTACATGTCTTCTGTGAGCCCAAGAACCGGTATTACAACTTCTCTTAAGCCTAAGCCCTACAGAAACCAATGATATGGAAATATTGACAAATAGAAGGTGGGTATAGAGGTGTAAACAGGTTAAATGTTCTTGTTCTCTACTTTAACTTCATATTCCAAACTCGTACTTAGCTTATTTAGCATACACGTGTATAATATTACACATAAACCTGAAATCAACAAAATGTGAAACCTAACTCTGTAAAAAAGATTTTGTTAATATAACAGTGAAATATTTTAAATAACTATAAACATCCTATGGTAAGGTTCTTCTTTGAAAGTAAACATATCAAACAATATAAAAAAGGGATTATTTATGCTTAACAACATCTTCAACATAGAATTTTGTGAAAAAATATTTGTTGTATGACGAATTTCTCATATACTAAAAGTTTCATTTAAATAAAAGCGTCGGTTACGTGTTCTAATCTAGTATATATGTTCTAATCTAGTACATATATTCTATTCTAATATATATGTTCTAATCTAATATATATGTTCTAATCTAATATATATGTTCTAATCTAGTATGTATGTTATATTCTAGTATATATGTTCTAATCTAGTATATATGTTCTAATCTAGTATATATGTTATATTCTAGTATATATGTTCTAATCTACTATATATGTTCTAATCTACTATGTATGTTATATTTTAGTATATATGTTCTAATCTACTATGTATGTTATATTTTAGTATATATGTTCTAATCTAGTATATATGTTATATTCTAGTATATATGTTATATTCTAGTATATATATGTTCTAATCTAGTATATATGTTACATTCTAGTATATATGTTATATTCTAGTATATATATGTTCTAATCTACTATATATGTTATATTCTAGTATACATATGTTCTAATCTATTATATATATGTTATATTCTAGTATATATGTTCTAATCTACTATATATGTTATATTCTAGTATATGTGTTCTAATATACTATGTATGTTATATTCTAGTATATATATGTTCTAATATACTATATATGTTATATTCTAATATATATATGTTCTAATCTAATATATATGTTCAAATCTCGAAACCTAGTGTATATGTTCTATAAGTAATTTATCTGTGAATGTGTATATATGCTCTATATGTACAGCGGTATGAAATAGTTTCTATGTGGCTGTGTTTACTGGAATTTGTTTTACGCTGATCTCATATTGTAGCATAATTAACTGCAATTCATACATACAAATAATAATTCACATGACAAAACAACTAAACCACATCTCAAAGTTGTGTTGTGTCATGTATACAATAAGGAACTGAACTGGTTAACTAGGCTAAAACTAACGTTTACCGGTTTCTTTCATCATTATCATCCTGAAATGCTGTATCATCTGACTTGAAAATATTTACTCTGATGCGTCATAACTTAAGTGTGGGAAATGTTAAACACGGTTTAACAAATCAATCTATTGCTATGGTTATTATTTTAGTTTTGACACTAGGTCATTCTAAGAACAGATTAGTTTAATTTCTATTTCTATAGTTTTTATTCTAGTTTTGACACTAGGTCATAGTTAAGACAGTTTTGTTTAATTTCTATTGCTATGGTTTTTATACCTAGTTTTGACACTAGGTTATTGTATGAACAGTTTAGTTTAATTTATATTGATATAGTTTTTATTCTAGTTTTGACACTAGGTTATTGTATGAACAGTTTAGTTTAATTTATATTGATATAGTTTTTATTCTAGTTTTGACACTAGGTTATTGTATGAACAGTTTAGTTTAATTTATATTGATATAGTTTTTATTCTAGTTTTCACACTAGACCATTCTAAGAACAGATTAGTTTAATTTATATTGTTATAGTTTTTATTCTAGTTCTGACACTTGGCCATTCTAAGAACAGATTAGTTTAATTTCTATTGCTATAGTTTTTATTCTAGTTTTCACACTAGGCCATTCTAAGAACAGATTAGTTTAATTTCTATTGCTATGGTTTTTATTCTAGTTTTGACACTAGGTTATTGTATGAACAGTTTAGTTTAATTTCTATTAGTATGGTTATTATTTTGTGTACTAAAGATTTTAAACTGTTTTTATAGTTGATTGGAAATGCTAGTTAATTTAAACTGTGTCTGGAAAGTCTTTTATGAAATGTCCTCTAAACATAATTACAAAGTTTATTTTTATAGATCTTATATCATCATGTGTGTTTTGCCAGTATGAGAAACATAATTATAAAATATCGACATTATCACTTATACAAATCATATGAAATATCGACATTATCACTTATACAAATCATATAAAATATCGACATTATCACTTATACAAACCATATAAAATATCGACATTATCACTTATACAAATCATATAAAATATCGACATTATCACTTATACAAATCATATAAAATATCGACATTATCACTTATACAAATCATATAAAATATCGAAATTATCACTTATACAAATCATATAAAATATCGACATTATCACTTATACAAATCATATAAAATATCGAAATTATCACTTATACAAATCATATAAAATATCGACATTATCATTTATACAAATCATATAAAATATCGACATTATCATTTATACAAATCATATAAAATATCGACATTATCACTTGTACAAATCATATAAAATATCGACATTATCATTTATACAAATCATATACGTTATTTGTTATGCTACAAAAGAAGGTGCCAATATTCCAATTAAATTCTGAATTATTCGTATTATTAACAATATTTAATTAAACAGTCTGGCTGTTCATAGTTCTATAAGTTTTTAATCAAACTACCATAGACTTCAGTTCAGATTTCCACAGGATTAGGATTTTTTCTAAGTGTTTTTGCCGGAGAACAAAATTTTAAATTGTTGTGAATACTGCAATTGTTTTCCCAAAACTCAAGGAATTAAAACTATTATGAAGTTTTATTATTTATATCAATCAGTATTATGAACTAAGTGTTTTTATTATCAGTATAGAACTCAGTGTGCGTGTTCTATTAAATTTATATCAATCAGTATTATGAACTAAGTGTTATTATTATCAGTATAGAACTCAGTGTGCGTGTTCTATTAGATTTATATCAATCAGTATTATGAACTAAGTGTTTTATTATCAGTATAGAACTCAGTGTGCGTGTTCTATTAGATTTATATCAATCAGTATTATGAACTAAGTGTTTTTGTTATCAGTATAGAACTCAGTGTGCGTGTTCTATTAGATTTATATCAATCAGTGTTATGAACTAAGTGTTATTATTATCAGTATAGAACTCAGTGTGCGTGTTCTATTTAAATTTACATCAATCAGTATTAATGAACTTAAGTGTTATTATTATCAGTATAGATCTCAGTGTGCGTGTTACTAATTAAATTTACATCAATCA
>NW_013668247.1:6105-9420 GCF_000517525.1 Limulus polyphemus
GTGTTATTATTATCAGTATAGAACTCAGTGTGCGTGTTCTATTAAATTTACATCAATCAGTATTATGAACTAAGTGTTATTATTATCAGTATAGATCTCAGTGTGCGTGTTCTATTAAATTTACATCAATCAGTATTATGAACTAAGTGTTATTATTATCAGTATAGAACTCAGTGTGCGTGTTCTATTAGATTTATATCAATCAGTATTATGAACTAAGTGTTATTATTATTATCACTATAGAACTCAGTGTGCGTGTTTTATTAGATACTTCTGGCAACTCGCCAACAGGTTTTTTGTTGTTTTCCATAAATTCTAAATGAGACAACTTATTGTCTAACGTATAACAAACCTGATCATGAAACAAGGGATAATATTGTTAAAGGATTGTTGTGGATTGTAAGAACTCAAGTCTTTCTCGTGGTGCCAGACAGACCACATTGATGGTCATCATTACTAAACAACATATCATGAGAACCGAAACACTGCTGCTTAAAATCTATATCTTAAGTTTACCTTCTACCGTTCGTGACGAGTACGAACACTGTTCAATAACTGGATTTATACGCACATTTAGAGAAAACGCCTCCTACCTTTGTCATTACTAGATATTAATGGTAGAGCAAACAGACGAAGATATAATTACGATAGTGATTCTATAAATGAAAGTCATTATAAAACCTATACTCCCTCAAACTCAGTCACTGTGATATCTACTCTTGGAAACACATAAACTTTGATTCACTATAATTAATAAGTCTACTGCCATTCACATATATTCCTTCATTATAAAACCTATACTCCCTCAAACTCAGTCACTGTGATATCTACTCTTGGAAACACATAAACTTTGATTCACTATAATTAATAAGTCTACTGCCATTCACATATATTCCTTCATTATAAAACCTATACTCCCTCAAACTCAGTCACTGTGATATCTACTCTTGGAAACACATAAACTTTGATTCACTATAATTAATAAGTCTACTGCCATTCACATATATTCCTTCAATATAACTTTATATTTTGTTAACTGAAGTTGGACATCAACAACACAACATTACCCTCTTTATGAGACTGATTTCAATAGGGTATCATAAGTAAACGCTGTAAACTTATAGTTTATTTAAACATGGACCCGTCTTGCACCCAGCACCCCCGTGGAAAATCTGTACAAATTGCTGTGAAAATAATTGTTAGTTATTATATTTTGGAACAAAACAACAGTTTATGAACTATGTTCGTGTTAGATCTAATTGTAAATAATTTACAATTTAACAGTCAGGGCTAACAAACATTAATCTTCCATTATAATGATTATGCTCTGGGTCTAAGAGTACAAATATTAGACTTAATAAGATTCGAGTTTTTTCTTTTTTCACGAAAACGTTTTGTTTTGCTTTTATAAAACACGGTATTTTCAACCCTACACATAAACAAACGCGTGTTATTATTCAACCAAAACGCATTGTATGCCGACCACGTGTTTTCTGGAAACATTATGTAGAGTCTAAAATGTGTAAATACTCAATCAGTAAATATTTTATTTAAAAAAGTCTCTAAACATATGATCTGAAACTTGGTATTAATGATAAATAAAACGTATTTTCCAAGGAGCTTTATGTATTATTTGTTTAAAGCTGGTGGCTTTATTTGACAACCAATGTCTGGTATTTTGTTGTTAACGTTTGAACGTGTGATGGAAGGAGCTTTTTGTCGAACAAGGTAACAGTCTGGTTATAAGCAAATTGTCAGTTTCCTATCATTTCAGGGAATAACGGAAATCATTATGTCATAAATATTAATAAAACGTAAATGAATAATGCTATTGATTGTTAAGCAATGTAAATGTGAATTAAAACCAAAACCAAATGCTTAGGCAATCCTATTGAGGTTTAATAGAACTAAAATAAAACAGAAATAACGTACCTACAAATACGGAAAACGCCATAAAAGCTAGGGATACTTCAGAGTAAAGATACATGCACACGTTAGAAGATAAGTCCAGGGGATTGTTCGGTTGTAAGGCTTCCCACGACCCCGAATTTCCCGGGCTAGAAGGGTTGAGACCGCTGCGGACACGCCCACAGGGTTACGCAAGCAGATGGTGGTAGTGTCGGTGAAAGGGTTAAATTTTTTCTTGCCGCCACCAGAACTGAGAAGAATGAAAGAAAGGAAGGGGAATGTTACAAAAGAACAACGGTGGAGACCGAGAGCAAGTAGGGAGCGTTGGGCAGAACATCTAAGTTATGTATATGTCTATTATACAGACTCTAGAAGTCTATGCATAAACATAGGTGTATATGCATGTATGTGTGTGTGTGTGTGGTAGTCGCTTATGATAATGACCGTGATGTCACTACGGCCTCCTGGCTGGGCCAGTAATGAAAGGTTCGCATGGACGCTGGTTAGTAGCATCAGAAAAACTCGTCTGGAAGAGCCGGTCTGTCAGCAGGAACGACTTCCTTACATACATACACACAAACTTGAGAAACGTGTGCACGTTAGAAAGAACGCTTCGCTGAGAAGTATTGGTTTTGTTACTTTGCTTGTTTGAGGCGTCCAACAACTATAGACAAGGTGATAAAGTTAGATGAGAAATTTGGTTAACACGCAGGCAGCCATCTTGATGAGATGACGTCATTTTGAGAAGGAAGAGTTGGTATCATGGGTAAGCTACATATTAAACCACTTGTAGTTCATGCACTAACACTGATAAGCTAATAAAACCTTATTCGGCTATCTTAACATCTTCTCCTTAGTAAAGGTGATTAACGGGTGGAGAAATGCGTTTGCGCAATAGAAAAAGTGTGGCTAAAGTATCCAATGTACGTATTCGTAATAACTTTTCATATTTATAACATTTTAGACTTGCTTTCAGTTTACATTGTAATATATTTTTTTAAATTTTGCTTTAGTTTGCATCTTTATTTCGATACACTTACATTTATTTCATCGCACTCTTAATTTGCTGGTTTACAGTAAAAAAGAATTAATTTTCGTTTATTTTACTTTAGAATTTTTTAAATAAAACTGTATATCTAAAAATGATATTTTTTCACTACTACTATGATATATATTGCAAAGTTTTCCCTGTTTCACTTTAAATGTAATGTTTGTAAGTTAAACCAACAATCATATCACAACCAATAATACATTTAATTAAAATATTTTAAAAAATAGTTTGAAACTAACACTTACTTATAAGTAGCAGTAGTGGTACCAATAAAGTGACTTACTTTACTCCAAGGTATAGTCAAACTTTATAATAAGTACTGTTATTATATAACCTATAAAACTCTACTCTTTACA
>NW_013668247.1:10198-10927 GCF_000517525.1 Limulus polyphemus
TCAATACATATTGTTACCTCAATACATATTGTTACTTCAATACATATTGTTACCTCAATACATATTGTTACCTCAATACATAATGTTACCTCAATACCTATTGTTACCTCAATACATAATGTTACCTCAATACATATTGTTACCTCAATACATATTCTTACCTCAATACATAATGTTACCTCAATACATAATGCTACCTCAATACATAATTTAACCTCCAAAGTGTGTGCGCAACTGAAATCTCAACCATAAACTGATCGTTAAGTTTAACAATGTTCTAATATTTGGTCGCTTGAAGATTAGTATTTGATTTATAATAAATTTATCTCTAGGTTTGTCAACTTGGTATATGCTGATATTTCTGTAAACGTTCTAATCTGTTGTATTTTGTCTTCAGAATATTATTTATAGCATCAACTTCCTACCATGGAAAACACTTCCATATCTTTCGGAAGTAAAACGTCATCATCCAGTTTATAATTACTAACACTTTAACACAGTTTAAGTTGGTAATTCTGTGTAATTTAATTTTCGTATAATTCCTTACTTAGTTCCTACTGTTTGTGCTTGAGACTGTATAAACATTCTAATCTATTGTATTTTGTCTTCAGAATATTATTTATAGCATCAACTTCCTACCATGGAAAACACTTCCATATCTTTCGGAAGTAAAACGTCATCATCCAGTTTATAATTACTAACACTTTAACACAGTTTAAGTTGGTAATT
>NW_013668247.1:11285-14182 GCF_000517525.1 Limulus polyphemus
TGTCGCCACGTTTCAATCTACTCATAGAACAAAATAATTATGATTGTCGCCACGTTTCAATCTACTTATAGAACAAAATAATTATGATTGTCGCCACGTTTCAAGCTACTCATCTTTCACCACAACTTTGCTCTGTGAATTCTTAACCAAACTATCAATACGCTTTAAATATGAAAATTAATCGAATATCAAAGTATGCTTAAAGTAAGGTAAATATTTTTAGACATAACCGTATAGAAGCTGTAGACATAACCGTATAGAAGCTGATCAAAATTTTGTTGGTTCACACTGTAACAGTTGATGTGTAGCAGTAGGTGTTGTGTGTGCCCTGTTTACTTACAATTAGCACTACTATTACATATATTGACGGTTCACACTGTAACAGTTGATGTGTAACACTAGGTGTTGAGTGTGCCCTGTTTACTTACAATTAGCACTAATAAATATATGTAATAGTAGTGCTAATTGTAAGTAAACAGGGCACACACAACACCTAGTGTTACACATCAACTGTTACAGTGTGAACCGTCAATATATGTAATATTAGTGCTAATTGTAAGTAAACAGAGCACACACAACACCTAGTGTTACACATCAACTGTTACAGTGTGAACCGTCAATATATGTAAGACGGTTCACACTGTAACAGTTGATGTGTAACACTAGGTGTTGTGTGTATGCTTTGTTTACTTAAAAGTAACACTACTATTACTATTCTAATATAGGAAACTTAAAATTACTTTGAAATATTTAAACATATTGAGAAGAATTGATAAACTGATCTAATATCTAATTAACTTTTAGAACACTACATAAGACATAGATAATTTTTGTATTGTAAACAATTGTTCACATAAATATCTGATTTAGTAATGACAGTTAATAATAGCTTTCACAATTTAACAGTTTATACAACACATTAACTCCACACCACAGACTGAACATTAAAACACACCAAGACCATACCACAAACAGAACGTTAAAACACATCAACTCCACACCACAGACTGAAGATTAAAACACATCAAGTCCACACCACAGACAGAACATTAAATCCACACCACAGACTGAACATTAAATCCACACCACATACAGAACATTAAAACACACCATGTCTACACCACAGACTGAACATTAAAACACATCAACTCCACACCACATACAGATAATTAAATCCACACCACAGACTGAAGATTAAAACACATCAAGTCCACACCACAGACTGACGATTAAAACACATCAAGTCCACACCACAGACTGAAGATTAAAACACATCAAGTCCACACCACAGACTGAAGATTAAAACACATCAAGTCCACACCACAGACTGAAGACTAAAACACATCAAGTCCACATCATAGACTGAAGATTAAAATACTGCACTATTATGAAGAGAATATTAGATCAGCACCAGTCAATCAGCACGTTAGGATTATATATTGTCTTAACATGAGATAATTTACTATGTTTGTCGTTCTTTTATAAAAACGCCCTTTCGTATACTTAACTACAAAGGACAGTTAATGTTATTTTATTTGTATTATCTTAACTGTATTATATGTTTTTAACGTAAATATCTGGCTGGTACTGATAATTATATATTAGCTAACTTGTTCAATCTGTATATAAAGTTATTTAACTTCCAACTGTGAAAAACTAGGCCGAGGTGTAGTCTCAATCAGTTTTACTGTGGGCTGCTTAAGTCCGGGTCCGTCTAGCTAAGACCTGTTAAGTAGTTTAAATTTACTTGTACTGAAATACGTTTTGTATTTTTAATATGAACTTGTAAAAGAGGTATAGTTCACCTACAAAACTTTCCATGAAAATGTTCGCGTCGCTACGTGTAAACCATGATGTAAAACAGTGGACTCTGCATGCTTACCCGTTCGTTGTTAGGCTTAGTACCACGGAAAGCCGCGCCACAAACATATTAACAGATTTCAATGAGAAACTTTACGGAATGAAAGACAGAAAAATATATCACGTATGAAATATTGAATTATGTTCGAGTATTGAAGTACTTGGCTTCACTAAAAAACGAATTAATTTCCCTGCTTTCTAGTAGAATACTGACCCTATCTGTATGAAAACTGGCTGATATTTTTACTACTAATTATAGAACACGTTTAAAACATTGAGATCAAACACAAGTAATAACATCGTGTTCCATGTTTAAGAATAGGTAATTAAGTAGTCCTAGCTACATAATTTCATTTGGAAGTTAGATAAACCCATCTACTTTATGGCCAACACAAACAAAATATTGCTATCCGTGACATCCGTTCAGAAAAATAAAATACAATTTTCACTATAAACTAAAAACTAATAGCTTTATGATCAGTTGTTTGGTACAATAAAACGCCGTGTTTTACTGTAACTATTTATTTCCACCAATACCGTTTCTGAGAAGTCGTTAAGCACGTTGGAGCTGTCAAGAAGTTCTGATAAACGTTCTTTTCACACTACATGTAACCTATGACTTTCGAATATCTGACGAAACTCATCTTCCGCAATCAAAAACAAAAGCTTTTTGTAATATTTATCAAAATTAGAAGAATATTAAAGATTTAGAATGTTTATACAGTCTCAAGCACAAACAGTAGGAACTAAGTAAGGAATTATACGAAAATTAAATTACACAGAATTACCAACTTAAACTGTGTTAAAGTGTTAGTAATTATAAACTGGATGATGACGTTTTACTTCCGAAAGATATGGAAGTGTTTTCCATGGTAGGAAGTTGATGCTATAAATAATATTCTGAAGACAAAATACAATAGATTAGAATGTTTATACAGTCTCAAGCACAAACAGTAGGAACTAAGTAAGGAATTATACGAAAATTAAATTACACAGAATTACCAACTTAAACTGTGTTAAAGTGTTAGTAATTATAA
>NW_013668247.1:15100-19722 GCF_000517525.1 Limulus polyphemus
AGATTGAAACGTGGCGACAATCATAATTATTTTGTTCTATGAGTAGATTGAAACGTGGCGACAATCATAATTATTTTGTTCTATGAGTAGATTGAAACGTGGCGACAATCATAATTATTTTGTTCTATTTTCCACGCATTATGATAAATTTGACAAAATGTTTATTGTTATAAAAAGTTATTTACTTCTTTTATATTCAAACTAATCTTTAGACAAACAAAAAACGCGTTATTTTGAAAATTATTAACTATTAAATACTGGCGTTTAGAATTTCTGTCACTGTAACTTGTTTTTAATCTTTTTATCAGTGTTCCTTAACACGTGATGTAACACGTTACAGGAGTTCTTATTTCTAGATACATATCTCATAACAAGAGTTTTTAAGTTCCAAAACAAAAAAAGTCAATGTAGTTTTCATTTGCTATTTTAAATTATACAGATCCCTAAAAATCGGTAACTGTTGGGTAATTTACTGTAGAAACAATAATTAGGTTTATGTACTTAACAAGATATCACAAAAAGCTAATTTATCTTTGATATGAGTCGTGGTAACTCAAAGGAGAAAGTTGGAACATCTTTGATATATAAGTCGTGGTAACTCAAAGGAGAAAGTTGGAACATCTTTGATATATAAGTCGTGGCAACTCAAAGGAGAAAGTTGGAACATCTTTGATATATAAGTCGTGGTAACTGTTGGGTAATTTACTGTAGAAACAATATTTAGGTTTATGTACTTAACAAGATATCACAAAAAGCTAATTTATCTTTGATATGAGTCGTGGCAACTCAAAGGAGAAGGTTGGAACATCTTTGATTTATGAGTTTGTTGATCATCAGACCCAATAACCGATATGTTTATTTAAACTATTAAACTTAAACTTGAAGTTTGGTAGTTTAGAACTTCTTTTAAAATACATGAAATATGTTTATAAGACGATATATTAAGTGCCAACTTTTAATTTTATGTTTTTTTTATATAATTATTATTTTGTATAACTACTTTAGAATTATGTTATAAAATCCCTGTTATAACGTATTTCTGTTGGTCACTTATATAAAACACATTATACGTTTACCACATACATAAAAACATCTGAAGAATATTTAACTTATCCGAGACAAACATATAGCATCCACTACACCATAACAAGGAAAGAAAGAACTGATTATAATTATGAAAAAGTAGCTAAAACTTATACATGAAAAATAAATACAAAAGAAAATATTCCTTCGTGTGGTTTTTTCTCGAAAACAAATTCTCATAACTTGAAGTTTCTAATAATATATTACTTACGCGGAAAAACCTTTGGATACCAAATTACAAGTTACGCCGTTAGGGACTGAAATCCTTGTATTCTAAACCGTCTTCATTACAATCAAACACCAATCTCTCTAAGTCAATGTTTTATCTCAATTACAGGACTCTGTTTTTTGAATTCTATGTTACTGTATTCTGACCTATATATTTAGCCTATTTTCGATTTGGAGCGTTTATCAGTATATATATATAGCTGATGACAAAACCTACGGCAATGAAAACGTTTGTGTTCACTGATTCAAACCTTGGACTTCTGTTTCTTATTCCTCTCGCTGACTCAAAAGTAAGCGTCAGAGCTTATAATGCTAAATCCGGGTTACATCCATGCGATGGGGTCAGCACAACCCTAAGTGAACTTTGTGCTTAACAACAACTGTTTTTCATCTCAATATCGTAACTTCTTGTTCAGGGAAGAGCTACAAGATTATTACCATTGTAATAACCTGATCACTGATTTGTTACCCTGAGACAATTTTATACTATTAATAGTTGATGAGGATCAGTGAAATGTTTGAATCATAACCTCAGAGTACTCTGATATTTGGTGAGGATCAGTGAAATGTTTGAATCATAACCTCTGAGTACTCTGATATTTGGTAAGGATCAGTGAAAGTTTGAATCATAACCTCTGAGGCCTCTGATATTTGGTAAGGATCAGTGAAAAGTTTTGAATCATAACCTCTGAGGCCTCTGATATTTGGTAAGAATCAGTGAAAAGTTTTGAATCATAACCTCTGAGTACTCTGATATTTGGTAACGGGTAAGGATCAGTGAAAAGTTTGAATCGTAACCTGTGAGTACTCTGATATTTGGTAAGGATCAGTGAAAAGTTTTGAATCATAACCTCTGAGATATTCGATGGAAAAGCTAACCAATCAAAAAGGACATTAATAATTCAATCCCAACAGAATACAAAGTACAAAATATATTTAATACAGTATTCTATAGTTAATAAAACCTTTCTTCAGTATTCTACAGTATTTCCATGTGAAAAGTATCATAATCCTCTTCGTCTGTAGAATAACGTTATAATTATGTTCATACAGTTATTGTTTTGCACAGTATAAAATAAAGCAAATTATCCATTTTTTTACACATTTCTAATAAGCTGGAAATATTACAAGATTAAAAGTATGCATGCTTAAAAGATCAGTTAGTTAAATATGCTAAAAAATGGAACAATGAAACAAAAACAGGCTTTCTGTAATAGACGTTTCTCGTGGGATTTAATCATCCAGTTAGTTTCAACATGATTATACACGTGTACAGAATAATCAGTGGGGAGTTATCGTCAAGAAACGGCAGTCACAGTAAGGAAGCTTACATCTCATAACTGAGGTTACCTGGAGTTCTATTGTCAAGTTCTATATTGAAGAATGAAGATAATAGCAGTGGCTTGTCATTGAGAAGTGAAACTAATCAACTGTGGGATTCTCTCTCTAGAAATGAGGTTAACAGGAAATACGTCATCGAGAAGTTGAGTAAACACTAAGAAATAGGATTTATCGACAAATAGTCCATCTAATTATAGTGATTTTAGTTTACAGAAGTGAAGTTATCTTGAGGTCTATTGTCAAGAAGAGGAGTTAACATCGAGGTTTATTGTGTAAACGTAGAGTTAATAATGAATATTTAAGGTCGAGAAGAGGAGATACCATCGGGGTTTATTGTGTAAACGTTGAGTTAATAGTGGAGATTTAAGGTCGAGAAGAGGAGGTACCATCGGGGTTTATTGTGTAAACGTTGAGTTAATAGTGGAGATTTAAGGTCGAGAAGAGGGGGTACCATCGGGGTTTATTGTGTAAACGTTGAGTTAACAGAGGAGATTTAAGGTCGAGAAGAGGAGGTACCATCGGGGTTTATTGTGTAAACGTTGAGTTAAAAGTGGAGATTTAAGGTCGAGAAGAGGGGGTACCATCGGGGTTTATTGTGTAAACGTTGAGTTAATAGTGGAGATTTAAGGTCGAGAAGAGGAGGTACCATCGGGGTTTATTGTGTAAACGTTGAGTTAAAAGTGGAGATTTAAGGTCGAGAAGAGGGGGTACCATCGGGGTTTATTGTGTAAACGTTGAGTTAAAAGTGGAGATTTAAGGTCGAGAAGAGGGGGTACCATTGGGGTTTATTGTGTAGACTTTATATCGTCAATAAATGTTGTTTTTTCATCAGCTAGGGTATAGTCTTGTTCTGAACTAATTTGTATGTACAGCTTTTAAATAAGAGTTGATTTACTATTTTGTAAATAATACATTCCTTAAAGCAGAAGTATTAGTCGATGTTTTTAGTGTAAAGTGTGCAGATTATGACGTATAACGGATGAAGATAGCTAGAGTACTGAAATGGCGAAGTTATTAATATACCAAGAAACGGGGTGTTCTTTCCTTCATGTCATTTCTTTCTTGTATAGCTCATACTTTAGCCAACGGCGCGTGACGCGTAATGGTTCTTAACGAATAGTGATTGGTTGTCTGATTTGTAGTCGCTCTGAGTAGGAGGAGATTCGGATATTAAGATGACATTGTCAATTTAAGCATTTTTTTCAATTTTCGATCAAAACGTTTTACTTTTTCTGTTTATCGCCAATATGCATCTAAAGCCTCCAAGTATTATGTTTAAAGATTCATTTAAAAGACAATGAACATTTAATTACGTAAGGTATTGTTTAACAGTACAGTATTTCATGAAAGAATACATATTTAAAACTAGGTATTTGTTGTAAGAAAATCTCGTTCATTTTGTATTATAATACAGAATTCGGTGAACCATACAATTATTGATATATGTTTCTTTTACGTTTTAATAAATAGTAATGTGAAAATAACATTACGTTAAGTTTGAAGTTATAAGAATACATATTATAGGAAAATATTATTTTAGAATATTCTTGCTATTTAATATATCGGATTTACACGTAATGTTCTTGGCACTTCGTCTCCATAGATTTTCTTATATGAAATTATATATTTCTATGATCTAAATTAAATATTAGAAAGAACAATGGTTTTAAAAAAATTCACAAGTTTTGTCGATTTTACACAGTAAACCTGGTGAAACGTTGTAAACAACGTTTCTTGTATCTCATCTGATGATGCCAAGTAAACCTGGTGAAACGTTTCTTGTATCTCATCTGATGATGCCAAGTTAACCTGGTGAAACGTTGTGAACAACATTTCTTATATCTCATCTGATGATGCCAAGTACACCTGGTGAAACGTTTCTTGTATCTCATCTGATGATGCCAAGTAAACCTGGTGAAACGTTTCTTGTATCTCATCTGATGATGCCAAGTAAACCTGGTGAAACGTTT
>NW_013668247.1:19972-30402 GCF_000517525.1 Limulus polyphemus
GATGATGCCAAGTAAACCTGGTGATCTTTGGAGTTTATAAAAACAATCTGGAAAAAGAAAACATTACACGTAACTGTTTTCTTTACAAAGTAACAGCGCTGTAGTTTGCTTGTAGTTCCCTAAGGAGTACAGTTACAAAAAGAACGAAAACATAGTTGTCGTATTAAAAGCAAATAAAGATAAGACGAATATAACTATTATTATCTGACGATACTTTTTATATTTCATATACAAAAGTCAAGGTGATAAACGTTGGTATTTAACTTTTGTATACTTGATATAAAAAAACACGAAAATCACGCGTTAAAAGTAAGTTAAAAACTAACATTATTGCTTGTTTTACAAGAAATTATTACTTAGATCTGCGGAACGTTTCGGTCCAGTGCTTTAATATCATGTTTTAAATTCAACAATGTAATCTTACTTTAGTAACAGTGGGCACTTTTTTAACCACTGAGAAGTCAGCTAGTAGAATTCTGAGTTTGAATTTTATTGAGCAGTTTCCTAAACTTAGTGACAAAATACCCGGTTTTTCTTCGTATGTTACACTTTATATAATTTTATTTTTCACAATCTAATTAGTGCTTGAAAACAATAAATGTTTTTAAGTTCTGTTATCTTTGTAAGCTTGTAATAGATAAAGATTTTAAAGTTATACCTAAATTTTATAGTTGCTTAATTAAATTTTAAATTTTTAATTCCTGACATAAGTTATTAAACTTTGCTTTTCGCTTTAATTCTGTAGTTTCATTTGGTTGGTATTCTAATCAACTAGCGAACATATAAGACAGCCATAGAAATGTATAAACTAGGTATTTACATAACCATATAATACACCTCTAAGTCTATCTAAAGTATATATATAATATTCTTACATCTTTCAAGAAGTCTTCATATTTTGTTTTCAATCAAGCAGTGAAAGAAAGGCGAATTTAAAACAATGTTTAGTGAAACATATATACTGAATACTAAAGTCTTGAGCTCACTGAGAAAAATCTAACCTTCATGAAAGACAAATAAGTATTAACCTTCGTTTCAACGTACGAATTCTTTAGTATTTATAACCAGGGAACTTCTATATTATAACCTAATCTTAAAAGTAAGAACAAACGACTTTTAGATCCCATTTTACTTTGTTATTCATTAAGTTATTTTAGACTTAACACGTGTATATTTTTCGCAAATAGCTTTCTCTGTGCTGATATCCTTCGTTGTTAAGAACTTGTTAACAAAATTACAAGTTTGGTCTGTAAATATATTAAATATATATACGACAAGAAGCATACCTAAATATCAGAATGTCAAATGAACTTTTTGCTTATTTAAAGACATGGTTATATTACTGTATATTATCTTTGTGTGTTCAATGGTTCGATTTGGGGTATCTATTGCTTGCTTTTTTTTTATTAACATGTTCTATTATCAGGAGTAAAATACAGTTAACCTGAACCACTACGTCGTTATATTTGTCAGTCCCATCTAGGTCTCCTATTTTGACGGAGGTAAGTTTAGTGTTTTACAACTCTAAAATCCGGAACTCGATTCCCGCGGTTGACACAGTAGGTAGCTCAATGTGGCTTTGCTCTAAAAGAAACCTAACTCAGATTCAATTGTTCAATTTTCTAGCTTTCAATGATAAAATGACTAAAGCAATATTTGTTGTTATAAAGAACATAAACATGGCATTGTTCGGTTTTATGAGTTGGTAAAAACTACCTTTCAAACGACATAAAATGTCCTTCTGATTAATCTGATAACGTCTGGCTGGTTAATTGACAACACACTCTGTAGAGGGTAAAAATTGATACGAATATTATGTAATTAGTTTATAAAATAAATTATATTGACATTCTCATATAAATATATGGTTGATGACACCGATATTGCCTTTTGCAAAGAGAAGTAACAAGTAGAAAATTGGTAAAACTATTACTTGTCCCATGGCTACTTAATCATAACAGCCTTTCACTGTAGTGATCCATACGTTTTCCTAACTAATGTGTTATTATTATTATAATTCAAGGTCGACGTTAGGTAATATATATATATCAAACTGAATGATGATAGCTACAGTTATTTGAGTTATTTTTCAAATTAAACTTTTAATACCTTTGTGTAACATACTTGGTATACATTTCTTGACTCATTGAACTCTTAATATTCCAAACAACCCAGATATTTTCAACTAAAGGAACAGCATAGCATTATTTTACTAAAATCAGTTTCATGTCTAAAGAATGTATTTACAACAAATAGGAAAATATAGTATATGTTAATTATAGTTTCTGTATAACTCCATACAACAAGTAGGAAAATATAGTATGTGTTAATTATAGTTTCTGTATAACTCCATACAACAAGTAGGAAAATATAGTATGTGTTAATTATAGTTTCTCTATAACTCCATACAACAAATAGGAAAATATAGTATATGTTAATTATAGTTTCTCTATAACTCCATACATTTGTTTTAGTCTTTTCTCAAGTTATTATTTTCGCCAATGTCAATAAAGAGGCTTCTAACTTCTGGGTAAAATATAAATATGAAACTGGTTTATCTCCATGGCAATAGGGAGGGAAAATGGTGTCAAATATTTGAATGGTTCTGTACGGTGTAGGAGAAGGTCAGTTTATTTGATGCCAGCAGAAAAATATAAGACATCCCGTACCAGAACATTCCTGCTGAGAGACCGTGCCTGTCAGGTTCAAAATTACCTTTAATAATGAATAGATATTAATATCCTGATTGAACCGCCGTTTGGAGTATATTGATATATCTTCAACCGTCCTTTGGAGTATATTAATTGGTCAGATTATACAGCCTGTGTGGTGTATAAAAGGTTATATATATATCTTCAACCGCCTTTTGGAGTATATTAATTGGTCAGATTATACAGCCTGTGTGGTGTATAAAAGGTTATATATATCTTCAACCGTCTTTTGGAGTATATTAATTGGTCAGATTATACAGCCTGTGTGGTGTATAAAAAGTTATATATATCATCAACCATCCTTTGGAGTATATCAATGTATCTTCAACCGTCTTTTGGAGTATATTAATTGGTCAGATTATACAGCCTGTGTGGTGTATAAAAGGTTATATATATCTTCAACCGTCCTTTGGAGTATATTAATGTATCTTCCACCGTCCTTTGGAGTATATTAATTGGTCAGATTATACAGTCCATGTGATGGTGGTCATCATGAACCTGAACCTCCCCTCAATGTAAAAGTCGAGCGTTTGTTTTGTAGAATTGTTTTCTGTTCATAGGCGCACTCCATTTTAATTCAAAGAAATTTTTAAAGTTTCTCTGTTCTATTACAGTAACTGGGCGGAAAAGCTTATGAAAAAGAGCGACCTTTCAAAACTTCTTGAAGCAATGCTATTGGTCATATGTTTATATATACTGTTCTTTTTTACAAGGCACGTGATTATTTTAATGTAAGATCAAATAACCGATAAATATAAGTCATTTATAAATAACTCCGACGTAATTCAGTTTCAATATTTTACTAATTTTAACAAAATATTTAAATCTCCATTTTTTATCTGAAAAGAATTTTATTCTTTTAAAAGATAATTTTCTTGTCAATCAAACTTTATATAGAAAATGTTAAATAATTTATATGTGAATTTTCCTAAACTAAATTACTAAATACTTGTGTATATGCACACTCTAAAACTTTTAATAAATTAATGACAACGAAGATGACAAAAACATGAATTTCCTCCTTCATTAACACTACTTTCTACTTAGGTAACGTAAGACATAAATATCAGCACATGTATATAACCACTTACAACAACAGCTGCCTATTAGAAAGATATCACTGACTTTTGTTTACAGCGTTCACTATAGGTGGAGTACACATATTAAATAATTTCACGATTTTTTCTGTTACAAGATAAAGAAATGAAATAAAAACCATCGTTTTCTGGTAAATAGTGGACCTTAGAAATGATTAAAGGATTAATTAAAGTTTGAAGGTATTTTTGTTTGTGTTATTAGGGACTTTGTAATCAAGAGCATCATGGGCCCACAAGCAATTTTCTGTCTAAGTAGTTCAGAAAAATGTATTTTAAAAGCTTGTGTAGTCTCCATGAACACCACCGACAATTCTATGGTTACATATTTAAAAAGCTAGTGTGGTCCACATGGACACGAGTGTTATATATAAAAAGCTAGTGTGGTCCACATGGATCCCAGTGTTACATATATAAAAAGCTAGTGTGATTCCCATAGATCCCACTGATAATTCTATTGTTAGATATTTAAAGAGCTAGTATGGTCTCCAAGGGCCCACTGATAATTTATGTAACACTAGTTTAAAGAGCTAGTGTGGTCTCCAAGGGCCCTACTGATAATTCTAGTGTTACATATTTAAAGAGCTAGTATGGTCTCCAAGGGCCCACTGATAATTCTAGTGTTACATATTTAAAGAGCTAGTATGGTCTCCAAGGGCCCTACTGATAATTCTAGTGTTACATATTTAAAGAGCTAGTGTGATTCACATAGAACCCAATAAATAATTCTATGGTTACATATTTAAAAAGCTAGTATGGTCTCCAAGGATCCTACTGATAATTCTAGTGTTACATATTTAAAGAGCTAGTATGGTCTCCAGGGCCCTACTGATAATTCTAGTGTTACATATTTAAAGAGCTAGTGTGGTCTCCAAGGGCCCTACTGATAATTCTAGTGTTACATATTTAAAGAGCTAGTGTGATTCACATAGATCACAATAAATAATTCTATGGTTACATATTTATGTCAATGTAGACTTAGGTTTATAATTAAAGCAACTTGCCCAGAATATAACTCCAAGGGTTCGTGGCTGATTCCCTGTCACCGAAATAACGAACTTTGCAGTTTGGGCTGTGAGTGCGTTATAAGAGTGATGGACAAATCCCACTTTTCAGTCAGACAAGACTTGACATTGGGTAATGTTGACTAGCTGCCTTACATCTAGTTATTTTGTTCAAAGTTAAGGAAAGATGTATATCACATGTAGCCCTTTGTGTAAATTTATGCAAAAAATGTTTTGAAGCCAACAAATCAGACGCGTCTTTGTAATTCTCAAAATATACTCTGACGGGTTTCCGTGTGATTTAAATTGTCAGGTGTCCAGGATGTAAAATGTAACCGAAGTAAAATATTTATTACACAGGCCTGCGAATTTAAACTTCAAAAAAGTTACTTTGGTTTTAATAATAGATTTTACATACTTCTGCTACGCAGATTTCGAAAATAATATTCATTTTTTTTCTATCACGTAAGGATTTTTTACAAATCTGGAAGAAAAAAACTCTTACTTAGATCAAATTATTATTTCGTTTACCACAATGAACACTTTTTATTATTATGTTTATTAACAAAAATACAAACAAACTGAAGAAAAAGAAAAACAACATTGATGTCAAACGAATATGCATCCTCATTCATCCTGATTTTTGTGTGGGTAATATATGTGTCTTTTAATCTCCAAACTACGTGTTGTGGCTTTTCTTTTATGTATTGCGTTATGACGTTTTGTGTAAAATCAGTACGTGATGGAGAAAAATGGATATCATTTTCGGATTCAGCGTACAGTAATTATTGTAAAACATGTAAAACTTTCAATACAATAAAATCATCGCAAGCCTGTGTTATTTAGTTTGTTTGTTGTTCAACACAAAAGGGTTTATCTGTGCTGTGCCAGCCCCACGTATGGAAACAAAGGTGTTCTTGAAAGGTAGCTACAGATTATCATTGAAGGTTTTCGGTAAATTCTTTAATGATAAAACTTGTTATTTTGAAACCAATTGGGTTCGTGTTTTTAAACAGATTTTCTAATGTATTTATGCACCAAATCGTTTGTGGAACTGTGACTTTGTTGGTTGTAATATTTAAAATAAAACAAATTGATTTCACGCATTGTTTTAGTTTCACTTTGTTTTGTTTTTACACAATAATGATTGTTATTGTTTTCTTAATGCAAACATGCACTATGGGCTACGTGCACTCTGTACACCGCGAGGAATCGAACCCCTGGATTTTAACACTGTAAGTCCGTAAACATTCGGGTGGACTATAATAGGTAGAAGCATTAAATTACTCAATATGATGTAGTATGTAGACCCCATCAGTAATGAATGGTATATGGACTATAATAGGTAGAAGCATTAAATTACTCAATATAATGTAATATGTAGACCCCATCAGTATGAATGCTATATAGACTATAATAGAGATGTAGTATGTAGACCCCATCAGTAATGAATGGTATATAGACTACAATAGATAGAAGCATTAAATTACTCAATATGGTGTTAATGTTTTTCTTTGGAAAGAATGTTAATTAGGCTTATACTGACTTATATAAATCCGATATTCATTATTGGTAAACTTACCGGTGGAAGGGTGTTCCTGTTTATATTTACCGGTAGAAAGGGTGCTCCTCTAGGATTATACTGTTTATATTTTCCGGTATAAAGGGTGCTCCTCTATTTATACCGGAAAATATAAACAGTATAATCCGGATGCTCCTCTAGGATTATACTGTTTATATTTTCCGGTAGAAAGGGTGCTCCTCTAGGATTATAATGTTTATATTTTCCGGTATAAAGGGTGCTCCTCTAGTCTGATACTGTTTATATTTTCCGGTATTAAGGGTGCTCCTCTAGGATTATACTGTTTTTATTTTCCGGTATAAAGGGTGATTATTAACATTTTATTTTCTGGAGCTATTTCCAACACAGTTATTTATGCAGGTGGTGTATTCTGATATTTATTTAATTGTCTGTATTTGTTTGCATGTGATGTCGTGTTTCTTAACAAGTTTTCTATTTCTAGTGCCAACAGTATATTACTATATCCACTACATTTTACCTGTTACCTTTATTCACTACATAAACAAAAAACATGAACTCTTTTTGCTGAATTATTTAATGCTTACTTTTACCAAGGTTTTCGTGTACTTTGCTTCATTATCTCCTTTGAAGGCTTCAGCGATCAATCATCGCACAGCCGGGCAGCTAATATTACGTGTTTGTACCGTGTACATCTGTACAGTACACCTCATTAACTCATTAGAGTAAAAATACAGGTTGATTAGATTATCCAGGTCTTTAAGTACAGTTAGTTTCATACACTCTTAACTTGCTATCAACTATTACTAATTTTCTTTTGTAACTTACAAGTTGTGTATACATATTGTAATAATATGTTATATTTCTGTACGACATCACCTCTGTGTGTAAAGGACAGAACAGGTTTCTTTGTACGTAGTTGTAGGAAGTTTGATACGTGAGGTTATTATAAAAAACCTCTGTCATATTAGGTTTCATGTAACAAACACATCTAATGGACACTAGCATATCCTAACTTTTTACGATATACAATTCTTCATATCTAATGCTAAACAATTCAGGTTTACAATAATTGTAATAAATACAATTCATGGATTTTATTATTGATATTAAACCAGGCTTAATATCAAATTGTGAGAGTTAGATCTGATTCGGTTATAGTAGTAATAAAATATGTTGGATGTGACAGTAAAACATGCTATTATTCATGTTTCATTACAGTAGTCATTTCAGGTTTGGTGTAAAATGTCATCCTCTACTCTATAGACAGATATACCTGGTTTTGGTAACATATTAAGATATCACTCTATAGAATTCACAACAGATATACCTGGTTTTGGTAACATATTAAGATATCACTCTATAGAATTCACAACAGATATACATGGTTTATGGTAACATATTAAGATATCACTCTATAGAATTCACAACAGATATACCTGGTTTTGGTAACATATTAAGATATCTCTCTATAGAATTCACAACAGATATACATAGTTTATGGTAACATATTAAGATATCTCTCTATAGAATTCACAACAGATATACATAGTTTATGGTAACATATTAAGATATCACTCTATAGAATTTACAACAGATATACCTGGTTTTGGTAACATATTAAGATATCTCTCTATAGAATTCACAACAGATATACCTGGTTTTGGTAACATATTAAGATATCTCTCTATAGAATTCACAACAGATATACATGGTTTATGGTAACATATTAAGATATCACTCTATAGAATTTACAACAGATATACATGGTTTATGGTAACATATTAAGATATCACTCTATAGAATTCACAACAGATATACATGGTTTATGGTAACATATTACGTAATAATCTTCAAGATTTGGTGTAATATATTGTTTATACTCCAGTATTCATCTTCAAGACTTGGTGTAATATATTGTTTCTATTCCAGTATTCATCTGCAAGACTTGGTGTAATATAATATTTCAATTCCAGTATTTATCTTCAAGACTTGATGTAATATATTGTTTCTATTCTAGTATTCATCTTCAAGACTTGGTGTAATATATTGTTTCTATTCTGGTATTCATCTTCAAGACTTGGTGTAATATATTGTTTCTATTCTGGTATTTATCTTCAAGACTTGGTGTAATATATTGTTTCTATTCTGGTATTCATCTTCAAGACTTGGTGTAATATAAAATTTCTATTCCAGTATTCATCTTCAAGACTTGGTGTAATATATTATTTTTATTCTAGTATTCCTCTTCAAGACTTGGTGTAATATATTGTTTCTATTCCAGTATTCATCTGCAAGACTTGGTGTAATATAATATTTCAATTCCAGTATTCATCTTCAAGACTTGATGTAATATATTGTTTCTATTCTAGTATTCATCTTCAATACTTGGTGTAATATATTGTTTCTATTCCAGTATTCATCTTCAATACTTGGTGTAATATATTGTTTCTATTCTGGTATTCATCATCAAGACTTGGTGTAATATATTGTTTCTATTCCAGTATTTATCTTCAAGACTTTGTGTAATATATTGTTTCTATTCTGGTATTCATCTTCAAGACTTGGTGTAATATATTGTTTCTATTCTGGTATTCATCTTCAAGACTTGGTGTAATATATTGTTTCTATTCCAGTTGGTATAGCATGATTAATTGATATATTTATTAGTAAAGGAAGTTTTAGTCCTATGTTGTGGGTGAGGTCTACTGCAGGTAGTAGAAATCTTGTTTAAGGATAAAATATGTATCCTTTTGTCTACTGTAAGACCTGTGGGATGATGTCGTACTTACACTTCCTTGCAGTCTCAGTCAAACATCATATAGAAGTTTTTTCGTTCTTCATGTTGAAACAAACATTGGTCAGTCTGTTGAACTACCACCTGACCTTTGGTTGTACTGAGAAACAGAAAACAAATAACTTTTTTATATGTTTGATGTTGTATTGTTGTTGTAAGAATGGGATCGACAAAAATGAATTAACGCGTTTTATGGAATAAATTATATGTTGCATAGTTATCCTCCTTACACTAAATATAAACAACAGATAAGACAATGAAAACATTTGTATTTAGTTGAATAAGTAGCAGTATCCCATAGGGGAGAGAGAGAGAAATATTATCTTTCAAGGTTCAAGGTAATCACAGATCGTCCGTCCTGCTGAACCGGAAGAGAAAAATATGGCTCTTCCGGTCCTAATGATACCCGTTATTTATATATACTTAAACTCTTTCCGTTAGGTTTTAGTTACAAATCTAAACTAAAAATCAACCAGACACGGTTACAAGATTTCTTCAAAATATCGGGTTAGACAAAATATTGAATCTTTTATCCTTATCCAGCTGTCCGGGAAATTACAGACTCGAATCTTTATTAGTTCATACAATTAATCACACCAGAAAAATAACAAATTATAAAACTAGGGAGAATAAAACCAAGGAGTTTTAACACAGATCAAGTTGCTATTTACTTAACTTGTCCCAACTACGGTGTGTAAGTGATATATTTATAATACCATGAAAAGTGAGAGGGGTCGCTGCGGTTGGTGACGGACAAGTATGCAGAATGATCAAGCCATCAATATATTTTAGTTTTACAGTTTAAAGATAACAGAGAATGGCCATCATCAAATGATTTATAACATTCTTTCTTGACTGTGTTTGAAATTATGTTTGAACATGCAAATAACGTGAGTATGAAACAAAAATATATTTAAAATATTGGAAAATTCTATAGAACTTTACAAATGTATCCACAGTATTTGTTTTAGAACAAAATCATTTTATTTGAAATAAAGCAGGATTTGGAGCTATGAAAATCGTTAATTACACAAAAAATAAGTTCATGAAACAGCTTTTATAATTAAGTTCATGAAACAGCTTTTATAATTAAGTTCATTGAACAGCTTTTATAATTAAGTTCATGAAACAGCTTTTATAATTAAGTTCATTGAACAGCTTTTCATAATTAAGTTCATGAAACAGCTTTTAATAATTAAGTTCATGAAACAGTCTTTTAATAATTAAGTTCATTGAACAGTCTTTTAAATTAAGTTCATTGAACAGCTTTCATTAATTAAGTTC
>NW_013668247.1:31402-37770 GCF_000517525.1 Limulus polyphemus
TATTATATACAAAAGACTTTTATAATTAGTTCATTAGAACAGTCTTTATAATTAAGTTCAATACGAACAGTCTTTTCTATAATTTAAGTTCAATTGAAACAGCTTTTATAATTAAGTTCATGAAAGAACTTTTATAATTAAGTTCATTGAACAGCTTTATAATTAAGTTCATTGAACAGCTTTTATAATTAAGTTCATGAAACAGCTTTTATAATTAAGTTCATGAAACAACTTTTATAATTAAGTTCATTGAACAGCTTTTATAATTAAGTTCATTGAACAGCTTTCATAATTAAGTTCATGAAACAGCTTTTATAATTAAGTACATTGAACAGCTTTTATAATTAAGTTCATTAAACAGCTTTTATAATTAAGTTCATTGAACAGCTTTTATAATTAAGTTCATGAAACAGACTTTATAATTAAGTTCATTGAACAGCTTTTATAATTAAGTTCATTGAACAGCTTTTATAATTAAGTTCATGAAACAGCTTTTATAATTAAGTTCAATGAACAGATTTTATAATTAAGTTCATTCAACAGCTTTTATAATTAAATTTTTCTTGGTTCTAAAAGGAACTTTATTAATCTTAATTGCAGTATTGCACTCGCTGTTTAATAAAAAGAAAACTTGTAGAGAGAGTGGCCTAGTGGTTAGCGTGCCGGACCGTCGGTCTGTGGTTCCATGCCTTGAAGCCATGAGCGCACCATAAGAATGATGGTAAAATGTCACACAGTCTAACAACATTAAACGAAGAATAGACAGTGGGTGGTGTTGACTAGCTGCCTTCCCACTAGTCTATCACTTCAACAGTGGGTAGTGTTGACTAGCTGCCTTCACTCTAGTCTATCACTTCAACAGTGGGTGGTGTTGACTAGATACCTTCCCACTGTCTATCACTTCAACAGTGGGTGGTATTGACTACCTGCCTTCACTCTAGTCTATCACTTCAACAGTGGGTGGTGTTGACTAGCTGCCTTCACTCTAGTCTATCACTTCAACAGTGGGTGGTGTTGACTAGATACCTTCCCACTGGTCTATCACTTAACAGTGGGTGGTGTTGACTAGATACCTTCCCACTGGTCTATCACTTCAACAGTGGGTGGTGTTGACTAGCTGCCTTCACTCTAGTCTATCACTTCAACAGTGGGTGGTGTTGACTAGCTGCCTTCACTCTGGTCTATCACTTCAACAGTGGGTGGTGTTGACTAGCTGCCTTCCCACTGGTCTATCACTTAACAGTGAGTGGTGTTGACTAGATACCTTCCCACTGTCTATCACTTCAACAGTGGGTGGTGTTGACTAGCTGCCTTCACTCTAGTCTATCACTTCAACCGTGGATGGTGTTGACTAGCTAACTTCTCACTGGGCTATCACTTCAACAATGGGTGGTGTTGACTAGCTACCTTCTCACTGGTCTATCACTTCAACAATGGGTGGTGTTGACTAGCTACCTTTATTAAGAGAATCAGATGTGGCTTAGAAATTAGTGTTCAGGGCTATAGATCCAAGAGTTCATGGTTCGGACCGAAATAGCACTCCAACATTAAGGCTGTAGGTGCGTTATAATACAAACAGTCAAATTCCACTATTTCATTAGAGTTACACAGAAGTTGGTAGTGGATGCTGTCTACTAATTCAAAATTAGGGACGGCGAGCGTAGAAAGTCCGTGTGTAACTCTGCGCGAAAATCCGAAACAATCAAACAATATATATGAATCATAATTCTGTAATACCTGAGACATAAACAAATGTTGTAAACATGTTAACGAGAATAACTGATTCAATAAGGTTATTCTACTAGGAATGTGGCTATCTTATTCCAATCTCCTTGTTAAGGAACTGTTAAAAAGCTTCTCTTTGTTACCGTATGTTGTTGTTGTTTGTAATTAAGCACAAAGCTACACAATGGGCTATCTGTGCTCTGCCCACCACGGGTATCGAAACCCGGATTTTAGCGTTGTAAGTCCGCAGACATACCGCTGTGCCACTGGGGGGCATTACCGTATGTCTCTGGTGTATTTCTCTCTTCGCTTCTGATTTACTTCTTTTAAGCTAATTTTTCTTTGTTTGATTGTGCCTCTGCGTAGCACCTATTCATTCTGGTAACCAGGACTATTTGTTGCTATGGTGAGTAAGGCTTTTCACAGAATAATGGATAGATGAACAAACTGTTTTCCATAATCCCACACTAACCCCATCGTGGTGTTTCGTTTCGAAATCCTGTGCGACATATATCTTATTTTATTTCTTAAGCTAATATAGCTAAACTTTGACCTTCATTTTATCATGCCAGTAGACTTTTTTTAAAAACTAATTTTAAAAATTGTAATTATAGTCTGCAACTGAAAATCGCCACACGAGAAAGATAAGTTTGTGGTAATTAAAACTTGAAACTGCCTGTACTATGTGTAACTGCATAAATACAACTGTTGTAACGAACAAAATATTTGTGAAACGTAAGGTTGTCTTTATTTTCCTCAATTCTATAATAAGCCCTTGAATTTCCACAAAAAATATTCTGGTCATTTATAATTATTACATAACTGTAGAGCAGTTTGTATTAACTACCAACTAACAAAACTAACTTGGAATTTATCTAGTGGTCCTGTTGTAAAACTCAACATTCTTGCCATAAAAAATTATTCTAGTCATTTATAATTATTACATAACTGTAGAGCAGTTTGTATTAACTACCAACTAACAAAACTAACTTGGAATTTATCTAGTGGTCCTGTTGTAAAACTCAACATTCTTGCCACAAAAAATGAGTAAACATGGTCCACCTTCTTTAAATTGAACTGATTTAGTGAAAACTTTAGGTGCATGACTGCGTTTTGAAAAATAATAAAAACTTCTTTGAGTATAATAAGAAGAGGGGAATTCCAAAGAAACAAAAACTTGTTTGCTTGTTTTTAATTATGCACAAAGCTACACAAGGGCTATCTGTGCTCCGCCCACCACGGGTATCGAAACCCGGTTTCTAGCGTTGTAAGTCCACAGACATACCGCTGTGCCACTGGGGGGGGGGGCAAAACAAAAACTACCGACAAGCTAGAAAAAAGACAAAAATTAGAAAAAAAAAGACAAAAATAATGAGGTTGTTGTTTTGTTATTTAGCACAGCTCTCTCTATTGCAGGGATTCTAACGTTATAAGTCTATTAGCTTACCTCGTGAGTTATAACATTAAATGTGTGTTTGAACATAACAACACACATCAAAGGTAAAGTAAGTGAGCAAGTTAGGAGAAAGCTACAAAAAAATACATGTTTCATTTCAGATTCAAAATCTGATATTTCCAGATATCGTTGAGTTCAATAAACATTTTAAAAACCATTAGGCACACTTTTTTAGCCATTTGAACAAATCCACGTTTTACAATTTTGAAACTGGTTATTAAGTTTTAATTTTTCTATATATTTTACAAAGCTAGCCATATGGTCTTGGGCTGGTAGAATGCTAATAATCCTTGTGTTTCTATAGGTTACTCTACAAGCTAAACTCCTGTGATTGGTGGTTTTTGTTAGGGCAAATATTTAGAGATGGATCTGTGAAGTACAGAGGATTTACGCCTTCTTGAATTTATTTTTTTAGGATCCCATTACCTCTGAAGTAGTACAGGTGTAGTATATATAAGCGTTGTTTATACAGCTCACTAGCTTGTACTGCATTTATATTACTGAAATGTAAAGGAGCACGTTATTTTCCGATAGTATTTTAGTTATTTATATATATGTACTAGCTGAGTTACCCGGCGTTGCACGGTGAAAATTTACATTTAAATTGTATAGATCAGTATTTTTTCAGCAAATTATTCAGTAAGTAGACAAAAGCTGTGATGCGAGAAATAAAAACATTTAATCAAACAAAGCTTTATTTCAAGTTAGATCATGTTTGAGCTTGTCTTATTCTTTGAGCCTGAAATCGTACATCATGTTGCTCCTCTGCTTCTTGCTCTTTGTAAATTATTTGTCTTACTTTTTGTGCTTGAAGTCTGGTTTGACGTTGTTCAGAAGTTTCTTGTTGTCTATATCCAGCTTGCCTTGATGATTCTTACTGAACTCTGGCTTTGTGCTGTTCAACAGTTTCTTGCTTCTTTGAGTAGCCTGCCTTTCAGCTCGAAGTTTAACTTTACGTTGTTCCAAAGTCTCTTCCTGTATTTGAGCAGCTTGTGCTTGAAGTCTTTGATTGCGTTCTACTTCTGTTTCAGCTGCTCTTTGTGCTTGGATTTATTTAGCGGCAGAAGACTTTCCATAGAAAGGGCGTTTCTTGGGTGGCATAATCACCTATATCACTAAACAATAATTTGCAATTCACAAAGTTACTAAATCACTTATGAAACCACTTAGCATCATTTAAAGAAAACTGTTTTTGGAAATACTGAATTGACAGCAAGGTGATCTGAGTGTCTCCCACCATAACGCTTTCTATGTGCAAAACGACCTTATGTTTGTATGTTTATTACAAAACAACATTTTAAAAATGGCGCAATAGTCACTAAATGTCAATTTCATCATTAAATACTACACCAAATACAAAATAAATATAATCATTAAATTTATTGTAAAAAACTGGTTATTATGAAGTTATTTTAAAATCTGTAAGTTCAACCGTTTTCTATAGAGAACAAATAACCAAACTTCCTCTTTTTTATATATATATATATAGACATACGAGTGTGTACACTAATTACTTTTTTCAGTTACTTAGAAATTGTAATAAATACGCAAAACAATTCTTCGTTAATTAATATCCAACGAATAACGAAAGAAGATATTAAAACGTTATTTAGACTCAGGAATAAGGCGATATTTAATGAAATGTTACACGGACAGTTCTTGGCAAAGGAAATAGGACGACTCATTCTTTTACTTTGATTTCTCGTTTCCATGACAACCTCTAAGATTTCCGCTGCAAGTATTTAAATTAAAAAAAAACATTGTTACAGAAACTTCGCGTCACGAATCAATAATAGGAGGACTTCACAAGATGAAGCTTAATAAGAATTCCATTATAGCCGCTGAAACAAGAGCATAAAAAATTATTACATTTCGATAGGAAATACCTAGTTATATATAACCAACCTTTAAAACAACCAGAAACACTCGTAATAATAAAATGTGGGTGAAAAGTTATACCTAGAAGTAAAAATATATTAACAGTTTGATATTTTTACACCACATGATATTAGTTTAAAACTAAATTTTGAGGTTTCCACAACATTTTTTACACCTATCTGCTGGACTGTGTATTGATATTTCGTACAGTTTTGAAAACCTTAAAAATGGCGATTGCTATATTTATATTCTAGCCAACGAAGATATAAAACAAATTAGAAATTATTATCCTGGTGAGATTATGAAATAGATTAGATGAGCAGCAAAGTTTGTTGATATTAGCGCACTCTGTTGTTACTAAAACAAATCTTTATTCTTGTTTCTGACACCTTAATGATCTCCGAAAGCTTTGTTTATTGAAACAAGGAGAATTCCTGTGTACATGATCATTATAATACGTAGAAAAATGTTCTGACGCTTATTTTTATAGTATGCTTTAATAATATAAACTAGAAATTAAAATCTATTTACAACTAGCTGGAGTACTCGTCCTCTGGACGCAAGTTACGTAAATTCATGATTAATGAAAGGTTATCTTAGGACATGAAAAGTTGCTTTCCTTATATGTAATTGTAAAAAAACGTCCATAAAAACCGCAAAACTTGCATGTACCCCCGCATGGACCTAATGAACCTTCTAACCAATTTTGGTGAAGATCCATCCACACCTTGCGAAGTAGTTACATGGACAAACAACAGACAGTACTATTATATTTATATAGAAGTAGTTACATGGACAAACAACAGACAGTACTATTATATTTATAAAGAAGTAGTTACATGGACAAACAACAGACAGTACTATTATATTTATATAGAAGTAGTTACATGGACATACAATAGACAGTATTATTATATTTATATAGAAGTAGTTACATGGACATACAACAGACAGTATTATTATATTTATATAGAAGTAGTTACATGGACAAACAACAGACAGTACTATTATATTTATATAGAAGTAGTTACATGGACATACAGCACACAGTACTATTATATTTATATAGAAGTAGTTACATGGACAAACAACAGACAGTACTATTATATTTATAAAGAAGTAGTTACATGGACAGACAACAGACGGTATTATTATATTTATATAGAAGTAGTTACATGGACATACAACAGACAGTATTATTATATTTATATAGAAGTAGTTACATGGACATACAACAGACAGTATTATTATATTTATATAGAAGTAGTTACATGGACATACAACAGACAGTATTATTATATTTATATAG
>NW_013668247.1:38571-42008 GCF_000517525.1 Limulus polyphemus
TATTATATTTATATAGAAGTAGTTACATGGACAAACAACAGACAGTACTATTATATTTATATGGATGCAATATTAATGGTAAAAACAACTTAAGTTTAATAATACAGAACAACACGTAGTTTCATCGCATGTAAATAGTAGATCGAAAACTTTAGAATCAGAGGACAAAAGTAAGATTATTTGGACTTTTTTACAGTTTGTCCGAACGTTACTGACCAGTTTGCCAAGTTCTTTAACTGTCCCATCTAATCTATGCCTTCTGCCACTTCCACCGTCACTAGTATGGATGGAAGGGAAAAAAGTAAGATTATTTGGACTTTTTGTAGTTCCATTCTCTAGCTTTTTTACAGTTTGTCCGAACGTTACTGACCAGTTTGCCAAGTTCTTTAACTGTCCAATCTAATCTATGCCTTCTGTCACTTCCACCGTCACTAGTATGGATGGAAAGAAAGAAAAAGAAAGATGGTGTGAAGTTTTGAAAATTAGACCATTTATCTTTCTTGCTTGCACGTGCCTCAAAACGAGTCAGCCTTCGAATAGGATACTGACTTTAACAGTCATTTGTCTCGTGTGATGCTTGTCACATCAAACGTTTTATTTTTTCTGAGACATTTGAAAGAGAATGTAATAAACACGACTAAATTATTTCCTAATTGTTATTATTATTTTTTACATTGTGAACTTTAAAGCAGAATTATTTTAATTTGTTTTAACCTTATACAAAGAGAATATTTGGAATTAAAAAAAGGAAGCTAAAGTATGTCTTCTGCCTTATAAGGGCTAGGTTGTCAGCTTATTGGGCTGCGGATTGAAAGGTTCGACGTTTAAGAAGTAATGTTGCTGCACATGCTTTTCATATTCAGTAGGATTTGGATCAAACAGCCTGACAAACTCTTGTAGCGGCGGTTGATGCAGGTTCGCTGCCCCACCTCTGATCAGTATTTAAAAGTCGGTGACACAGCGGTATTGTTTCGATACCCGTGGTGGGAATTTTGTATTCTGAATATGTTTAGGGTGTCACTATAGGCTACTAGCTTGTATAAGATGGCTGTTTGGTTAGTTCTATGAGGCACGGATCTATTTAAGGTAGGGGTCTTACTGTAAATTACAAACTTCTGTAATACACACGTATATATAACCATATTAAAGCTTCATTATAGACTCTAACTCTGTTTATTGTACGTATGTAATAGCAACTGACTATAACCTGCTGTAAAAGACATATGTAAACATCTTCAAATTTTAATATAGACTCCCACCTTTTACAAGCTACTGAGCCATGTGTGGCCTTTGATTATCGTGCCCGGACTATGATTCCAAAGATTCATGGTTCGCGACTCATTATTTTATGTCCGTTACTCAAATCTCACTATTTGATCAGATGAGAGTAGCTTTAGAGTTTAGAATTAAGAGATGATTCTGAATATTCCTGACTAGCTTTCTTCCCGCTGTAAGTTCAAATTAGGCAAGGCTATGCATTGATAACCCACGTATTAAGTTCAAAATTAAGGACGGCTATGCATTGATAACCCACGTATTAAGTTCAAAATTAAGGACGGCTATGCATTGATAACCCACGTATTAAGTTCAAAATTAAGGACGGCTATGCATAGATAGCACATGTATAATTTTGTGCCAAATTTCAAGCAAACACATTTTCCTCTATCTAATTAACGGCATTTATGCGAAATATTATAATAATTTTATTTTTCTTAACTTGAAGTTTCAACACGACCTTTTAACTTCAAAACTTTAACAGACGTTTTTTATCAGTCTCTAAATACCTCTCTTAATAATAAGTTAATATGTCGACTTGTTTTTGTAAACTTCGATAAAAACGATGATTTACTTTGGCTAAAACTAGACAAGTTGTTAATTCTGAAACTTAGTTTAAAACTATATTTTCATTTTATGTAGTTTGGTTGAAAATATTTTAAATTCATTTGACACCAGAGAACTAGAGAACACTGTAACATGATAATAGATATTATTAAGCAGTGATCGTCATGTAAGCACTGTAACATGATAATAGATATTATTAAGCAGTGATCGTCATGTAAGCACTGTAACATGATAATAGATATTATTCATCAGTGATCGTCATGTAAGCACTGTAACATGATAACAGATATTATTCATCAGTGATCATCATGAAGACACTGTAACATGATAATAGATATTATTCATCAGTGATCGTCATGTAAACACTGTAACATGATAACCTTAATAATATCTCAGTGATCGTCATGTAAGCACTGTAACATGATAATAGATATTATTAAGCAGTGATTGTTACAGTGCTTACATGACGTGATAATAGATATTATTAACCACCAGAAAAATATTTAACTTCAACATTTCGATGTAAGTCTATCAACTCTATTGAAAGAAGATACGTCATATAAACCAGATGTTAAATTAAACGTGTTTCATTTCTTTTGGTTAGTAGTCGTATTTATTATCATTTTTACAAATTCCCTTACACCTTTCCTGTATTTTCATAATGATACTGATTAGAAACATTTTTATGATGCACTTATAGTGTTATCAACCATAACTGATAAATATCTGAACCTGAAACCAGACCTTGCCATTATAAATTACAGCTTAGCCTTTCGCCTTTAGCTAAACATTCGCTGTACTTCGTGAAACCTGTCAGACAGCTTATAAAAAAAACATTCTCCTCTTTCTTTATGAAGCAGATAATGATAAGTTAGCATTCTGTGGATGAACATCATCATTTATGTTATAGATATTCTTCAAGGTCATGACGTGACATCTTCAAACTACTAATTGGATAGTGGTCTATACAGCACTCCGGGGTTCGATTCCTATTGTGGACAGAGCGTAGATAGCCTATTGTGTGGCTTTACGCTAAAACAAACAATCAAAACTCTAGACAACAACAAAATTGTACATTTCAGAAAGTATGTTTGAAACAGGAATTCCTGCATCTGATAGAAGTAGTAATTCTTCTAGAAATCTTCTGTAACAACATAACTAAATAACTTGTGACGTTCTGTAACAACACAACTAAATAACTTGTGACGTTCTGTAACAACACAACTAAATAACTTATGACCTTCTGTAACAACATAACTAAATAGCTTGTGACCTTCTGTAACAACATAACTAAATAACTTGTGACGTTCTGTAACAACATAACTAAATAACGTGTGACCTTCTGTAACAACACAACTTAATAACTTGTGACGTTCTGTAACAACATAACTAAATAGCTTGTGACCTTCTGTAACAACATAACTAAATAACTTGTGACCTTCTGTAACAACATAACTAAATAGCTTGTGACCTTCAGTAACAACACAACTAAATAACTTGTGACGTTCTCTAACAACATAACTAAATAACGTGTGACCTTCTGTAACAACACAACTAAATAACTTGTGACGTTCTGTAACAACATAACTAAATAA
>NW_013668247.1:42773-46913 GCF_000517525.1 Limulus polyphemus
ACTTGTGACCTTCTGTAACAACATAACTAAATAACTTGTGACCTTCTGTAACAACATAACTAAATAACTTGTGACCTTCAGTAACAACACAACTAAATAACTTGTGACGTTCTCTAACAACATAACTAAATAACTTGTGACGTTCTGTAACACCATAGTTAAATAACTTGTGACGTTCTGTAACAACATAACTAAATAACGTGTGACCTTCTGTAACAACACAACTAAATAACGTGTGACCTTCTGTAACAACATAACTAAATAACTTGTGACCTTCAGTAACAACATAACTAAATAACTTGTGACCTTTTGTAACACCATAGCTGTGAGGAGTTGGCTAATTTCATAATGTTGGTAAGATGTATAGGTAAATAATGTTGTTACTCCTAACAACCTGCATGTTTTCAGAAAGTGATTACCTTATTAGTTAATTACAAATGAATGATTCACAAAAATAAATTAATATATTTATAGAAGTTGATCACATGCCCCTTTTTATTATTGAAAAGTCACAATATATAAAAAATCGATTACATGATTTTAAAACTATTTCATTAAGTCTTGCTTGACTATTGACGTTGAAATATTTTCAGCATAAACTTTCCGCCGGCAGGCTACTCTGAAAAGGTAGAAATATCAAACACGACGTGAGAATATTGGATTGTGATTGGAAGTGCCAGTAATACACTTTATTCAATTAAAACGTTCCTAGTTCGCTGGAGGTCTCTATTGTGTATCGTATAATGTGGTGATACGAACAAACGAAAAACTATCACGTCCATCAAAACTGTGACTTGAAGGTATGTTTGTCGTCCCTTCAAGAACATTTTTTATTAAAAGACAATTAATATTGAACCCAACACAATATTATCACAAAACGTAATTAATTTTATTATGAAAGTCTCCAATTTAGGTTTCTTGGATATTTATGAAAATACAACTGTTAATTGGTATTGTATGAAACGAATGTGTCACAGTTTTTGTTGCAATGTTAAATACTTCGAGTAGGTTGTTTCCCGACCAGTTTTTTGTTGTTAAGCGCAAAGATCGCAATGAACTATCTGTGCTGTTCACGCCACTGGTATCAAAACCTGATTGTTATTGTAATAAATCTTCAAACTGATTGCTGATTCACTTGGGAAAAACCACAGTCTTAGAATGATTTAAAAATGTTCACAATAAGTTGTCATTTCTTGTAAGTACATAAAAAACAAACAAAACAAAGCATTATTTCGTAAAATATAAAGAAATACAGTTACAGCTTTGGGTCGTAGGTCACACGTACTTAATAATAAACACCTGTATTTATGTTCCTTAAGTGTGGTGTAGTCTAGAATGTTTTCTACTGAGTTTTTTATCTTTGCAGCCTTACATGTATTACACCACAGCAACACAGTAATGAGGTTCTTACACTACATACAAATGACACATCAAATAACTTTTGGTTGATATATATATCCAGCCTAACTGAAGTGTAATTAGAGGCTAGCGTGCTGGGCTGCGAATCAGAAGGTCCATAGTTCGATCTAGCAATATTCTGTTGAACATATGCTCCAGACACTTAATCCTTCTTTTCGATTAATTGTAGCCATGTAGATGTTCGCCCTCTCTCTGGTCAGCAGCTCTAAATTAGGGATGGCTATGACTAAACATTGAAGTCTCTGACCTGGCTGCTTCGCCCATGTGTGGTCTAAAGGATCATCCAAATTAATACCTATCTGATATAAACCAAAATATGATAAGAATATTCATGATTTTAAACAGTTTGCTTGGAGGTAACGAGTTTTTTTTAAGGTACTTCAGGTCCTATATGGAGAGACACTTTGATAATCTTTCCACTGTTATTTTCTATTAAAGATCTCTAATTATTTATTGTTATAATATTCCTTATACGTCATGATAATTCAATATTGTTTGTAGCTTTTCCTGTAAAGAATGGTGCTTCGGTACTGTTTGAAATTATTGTTACTTCGTTATTGTTTTCAGTGCCAATTTAAAAGAAAAATATGCTGTTGTTGTTTGTAGCGTTCGTTATAAAGTAGAGAACTTTGTAACGAACGCTATAAATAACAATAACAGAGGGGATAATATGTAAAAATTGTACTACATTCTTCTCTGGTCGGACTGTATTAGATATTGTAGCAAGACAGAACTTATAAAATACAAGCTAAGGTGAACAGCCAACATATAATTAGGAAATATACAGACGTTACCCCGTGATTGCTCCTATTCGTTAGTAATTTTACGTACCTAAGCAGGTAGCGCTGTAAACATTGGACGTATCCGCCAGGTAGCGCTGTAAACGTTGGACGTGTTCGCCAGGTAGCGCTGTAAACATTGGACGTGTCCGCTAGGTAGCGCTGTAAACGTTGGACGTGTCCGCCAGGTAGCGCTGTAAACATTGGACGTGTCCGCCAGGTAACGCTGTAAACGTTGGACGTGTCCTCCAGGTAGTGCTGTAAATATTGGACGTGTCCGCCAGGTAGCGCTGTAAACGTTGGACGTGTCCGCCAGCTAGTGCTGTAAACATTGGACGTGTCTGCCACTGTCACCACTGTGTCTCGCAAGAATCTTTAAACCTCGTTGTCCTCTCCTCATCGACTTTCTGTTTATCTCTTCATCACCGGGCGCTTATTTGCTCTATGGTAGAGCTCCGGATTTCGGAGCTGGCGACCCGAGTTCGAATCCGGGCTATTTGTATATTTCAAAGGTTTTTGTACTTACAATACATAAGTGTTTTCATATTCATTCAGCTATATGTTTAACAATGTGTCATATATATATATCTGACAAAGTTTCATACATATATGTATATTTAACAATGTGTCACATGTGTATATATATGTCTCGACAAAGTGTCACATGTATATATAGATATATGTTCCATCAATGTATATCTGACAATGTGTCACATGTATATATAGATATATGTTCCATCAATGTATATCTGACAATGTGTCACATGTATATATATATATGTTCCATCAATGTATATTTGACAATGTGTCACATATATATATATATATAAGTTATAAGCCTAATACATTTTGTTTAGCTTCACTGCCACAGCAGGTATGGATTTTCCGTTTTCCAAGCTGTTATGATATATATGCCCCATCAATGTATATTTGACAATGTGTCACATGTATATATATATATATATATGTTCCATCAATGTATATCTGACAATGTGTCACATACCTGTAAATTGCTGATTGTCTTCTACCGGAATATCATTTAAGATACAGTGTTACATCTTACAATAGTATTTTAAAACCTTAATATTTATACTGTACAAGCTAGTATGGAAGTTATCACAAACTGGACAAGATAGTATGGATACTACACAGGAAGTTAATCACAAACTGACAAGATAGTATGGATACTACACAGGAAGTTAATCAATACTATCTTGTCCAGTTTGGGACACTACACAGGAAGTTAATCACAAACTGGACAAGCATGTGTGGACACTACACAGGAAGTTAATCACAAACTGGACTTAGCTGAAGTTAAGCGTAAAACTACACAGAGGGCTATCTGTGCTGTGTCAACCGCAACTATCGAAATCCCACTTTTAACGTTATAAGCCCTCATACTTAACACTTAACCACTGGGGAGCTTAAATGTTGTATATATTTTTAAAAGGAAAATTGAGACTGAGTAGGATTCGAACCTACTCTCTAAGAAAAAATGCTACATGATGCAAACATTAAGCTCACCAATGTTTACTTCATTGGTCTATTTAAAACAAAATCTGTGCCTAATGGCGCTTTTGATAGTTGTTATAAATGGTGGAATACGTGTTCTGTTACACGTGCATGTTGTATATTTAAATAATGTAAATCAAATTCATACACATTCCATTAAAATTTGACCCAAAAACATCCAAAAAACTGTTAAACAGCAGCAAAGTGTATTAGCAGAAATTATCTAGCTGTATTTATTTTCTTCTCTTATAGATTCGGCCACTCTAAAAGTAGGCTTAGAAGTAAGTTAACTTTAAAACAAATTTATCTATCTAATTTGGTGTATTTCTAGTTACGTCAGTTTGTTTGTTTTTGAATTTCGCGCAAAGCTTCACGAGGGCTATCTGCGCTAGCCGTCCCTAATTTAGCAGTGTAAGACTAGAGGGAACGC
>NW_013668247.1:47893-53305 GCF_000517525.1 Limulus polyphemus
TCAGTTACGTCAGTAAACCTAATTAATTTTCCCTCGTCATTACATATAAAATATGCTGAGTATATAAATGTAGCATTGAAAACATTACAGTGGAAAAATATTCTGTTTGTTATTTTAATATTACCTATCCAGTTTTGATTCAAAACTTAAAAAAAAACTAAATAAACTATCACAATGATACATGAAGTCCCCCTTTGAAAAGACAATTAAAACTAGCTTTAATATTAAGCTTCTGGCTGTTATATTTCACTTATAAAAAAGTTATAATTGACATGATAATCAAAGAAATATGTAGCTTAACTAAGAGTGGTTGAAGATGTCTAATTACTTTGGAACAAGTATTACTTGACTTCCCAAGTTTTCTTTAATATCGATTTTTTTCATGCCCTACTGTACTTCATTTGTGTAAAAGCCACGAAAAGCCTAATACATTTTGTTTAGCTTCACTGCCACAGCAGGTATGGATTTTCCAAGCTGTTATGATGTTAATTACTATCAATATGTTTTTTTCAAAGTTTCACATCGTATGGATTACTTCTAATAGAAATTTCTTAGAATCAGAATATTATTTTTCATCGATAGACTTTACAACAGAAAAGTAGAGAGAGAATACACCCCTTATTGAAACACAATTCGTCTTTGAGTTGCTGACTCACAGAATCAGACTTTGTTTTTAATTCTTGACTGATGGAGAACTCTGATGCCTTGTTAGGAGGTTCACAAATATATTCCAAAATGTTTTCTAGGTAAACTGTCCATATTTTTACTACAACATTAATGGCATATTCGTATATATATACAGCTCACACTCTGATGTTAAATATTATATCATATTATATCTTAAATATTATATCATTTAATATCTTAAATATTATATCATTTTATATCTTAAATATTATATCATATTATATCTTAAATATTATATCATTTTATATCTTAAATATTATATCATATTATATCTTAAATATTATATCATATTATATCTTAAATATTATATCATATTATATCTTAAGTATTATATCATATTTTAGAATCCTGATGTGTTATCTTCATTCAGAAATAATGTATAGGTTGAGTTAAACAGTTTGGTGGATGCTTAACGCAGGTTAGAGGTATTCAATTGGACGTAAAGAAGGCTTAGGTTGGGTTAAACAGTGGATGCCCATCACCGGATACATTGAACTTCTGAGTTAAGGTAATATAACAGGATTCAAAATTTAAGGACTTTGCATAAAGCTTTACTATAAAATAACAGTGATTTGAATCAGGAAATATATACAAGTTTCAATGGGTAAAACCAGTTACTTTAGTTTTTCGCACTATTTTGGTTTTCTTCATTTTAAACAGCCGCACGTTCATGTTGAGTTCCTCCTACCTAATAAGGTCCATTAAATACAAGTTTTCACGGACCTTATAAATGAGGTATTCATGCCTCTAAGTACAATGTTTATTGTGAAAGGTACTAACAGAACAAATGTCTGATATATAACAACTCTAAAGCTGTCATTACATTATACGTTAAAATAAAGGTCAAATATGAAAGGTTAACGTATAAAACATGAATCAGATTATAGATCATACTATGTGAAGCACTAGCGAATAGACGAAAATATATTAAATTATAAAAAACTAACTAAAATAAAATGTTTGTCTATATTAAAAAGAAAGGCCCATTTTTATGTAGAACTATAAGACAATGACTATCACCCACTAATGTATTTTATTGTCAACTTGTAGCAGCCTAAGGTAACAGAAAAACTAACTGTTACATGTCTTGTTACTGATGGAACGTAAACGTATAAGTTAGGAAGAAATTAGACTGTTTACTGTCCAGTTTTGACTTGTTTGTTTCTTTTCAAGCATAAGTCTATACAATTGGCTATTTGTGCCTTCCCTGTCCACGGCGAGTATCGAAACCCAATTCTTAGCATTATAAGTCACTGGAAAAGCTCTAGTTTGAAACTAGTTTTTCCACGTTACTTTTAATCCAATATCTGTCATTGACAAATGTACAGTGTTTAATACTTACTGCTACCTCATAGTGGGTCAGCTCTAAGTTTCTATATTAGTTAGCTTTACACTAAAACAAAACACTCGTATATCTAATATTTTTATTTTCAGTTATGAATGAGGTAAAATGACAGATGCACTGTTGGAAACGCCTCCCCCCACCCCCCGTGTGACAAAGGTATGTATCGGTTGTTCACTCTTCTTCCTGATTTCTTTCTGGTGAATATTGATCCTTGAACGCTCTCGTGACTGCAGATGTGTGGGATTGGATCACGTCTAGTAGTGGGCGGGGCTTAGCGAAACGTTATTGACTTCATATAAAATTAAATATAACACATTGATATCATGGTGAAAAACAGATTGCATTGTTTTCAGTCCATTACATATATTTCTATAACACTACGGTCCTTGTTTTTAAACTATTTCTGAACATTGCAGCGACATCTGCTGTAAAGGACATTATGTTTTGAATAAAACATGTAAATACAATTAAAGTGTTAAAGTATTAAATTAAAGTAAAAATAAACCATCTGGATAGTTCGACCGTTAATGAGTTTTTGGTTTGTGAAAGAAAACAGCAAGGTTACTATTATAATCACCTAAACCAAAAACAAATACTTGTACTGATAAAAACATTGTTTGATAGAGGGTTATTATTGTTTCTGACAAAACAGCAAGGTTACCATTATAATCACCTAAACCAAAAACAAATACTTGTACTGATAAAAACATTGTTTGATAGAGGGTTATTATTGTTTCTGACAAAACAGCAAGGTTACCATTATAATCACCTAAACCAAAAACAAATACTTGTACTGATAAAAACACTGTTTGATAAAGGGTTATCCTTGTTTCCAACAAAACAACAAGGTTACTATTATAATAACCTAAACCAAAAACAAATACTTGTACTGATAAAAACATTGTTTGATAGAGGGTTATCCTTGTTTCTAACAAAACAGCAAGGTTACCATTATAATCACCTAAACCAAAAACAAATACTTGTACTGATAAAAACACTGTTTGATAGAGGGTTATCCTTGTTTCTGGTAACCTTGCTGTTTTGTTTGTTTTTATCAGTACAAGTATTTGTTTTTGGTTTAGGTTATTATAATCTGTTTGATAGAGGGTTATACTTGTTTGTTTGTTGTTAAGCACAAAGCTACACAATAGGATATCGGTACTGTGTCCCACCATGGGATTATCAGTCAGTGTAATATTTCATTTTAAAGCTAGTCTCGAAGAATTGGTTTTACGATGTTAAATGGTAGTCTGAAAGTTGAAATATGTATTTTTTTCATTTATCGTGTTGTTTTTTGGAAATTTTAGCGCACAGCTACACAATGGGCTATAAGTGCTCTGCCCATCGCGGGAAATCTAATCCAGGATCTCAGTATTGTAAGTCCAGCAGCTTGCCAATAAGAATGATATATTACTATATTGAACCATTAAAACTTTTCCTGACCGTATCATGCTATCACATTGTAGACAACTTCCAATAAAACTCTTCTCCGTGAGCTGCTACACACTTTCATTAAGTTTAGTATTTCAATCAGAAAACTTTCCTGACTTTATAAGAACATAATGTAATGCAGAAGTCGTTTCGTTAAAAAGCGCCTGATAACAAGTATGAACGTCTCTTGTTTTATTTGGAGATTGATCTGTCACAGACTATATACAGGATTTGGTATGATATATTAAAACGATAAACATACCACAGCCGATATATAGTTGTGGTGGCACGGCTTGTACGAAAACAACATTCTGACATTGTTTAGAGTCACGTAGGTAGTGTGTCACAGTGTGTCACTACCAAAATGATCACTTTTGAGAAGGATATGTAACAGATGTTTCCAACGCAAAATATTCCAGATAATAAAGATCGGGCATTTACAATTTCCAAAACGGGGTATCCCTTGTCTTTAATGGTACAGACATACCTGGAACAAATTATACCCCACCTGTGGTAAGCAATGTGTGACGTCTTGTAACAGGTGAGAATCCACGTGACAAAAGCCGTCTACGTGCTCCAAGTAATAGTACGTAACATAATCAAGAATGATGACAGTTTAGAAAAGCGACACAAGTCACGTATACACAAATTGCTTCCACCACATTTCATTTCAACTGTCACAGACCTCAAGCAGCTGGGGAATTAAACAGCTAATCATGCTATTCCATAGGAAAACATACTGGCCAAGTTGATTTTTGTGCGATCTGACTGTTGAAAAGGTGTGCTGGTAAACCGTCGCCCTTGTACACTAGATGGATTATGATAAATTGCAGGGAGGAGGGGTGTACTTGGAACATGACAGCCCTATGATGGAGCCTTTTGTAATGGAAACTACGCTTATGGGGCTATTGTAAAGATGCACGGTCGTCAGAGAGAGTATGACCGGACGTGTAGACATGAAGCGTAACGATTTGAGATTGCTTTACCACAACGTACTCAACCTCTGTTAGTTGGGCACTTCTTTGCTGTTGGATGTTGTGAGAATAAATGTACAACTGAACCACACATTACGTAACAACTGAACACCACACATTAAGTGTTGATCCCATTCTAATCGATGGGTCACGTCGTCAGAGATTAATATTTGAAACAAAATCAACTTATTAAGAAATTAAATTTTTTTTATCACCATTCGAAATGTGAACTCTGGCGAAAAAGAAGACCTAGTCTTTTCTTGAATTATTTTATTAATTTATCCAAGAACAGACTAAGTCTCACGTTTATTTGTTGGTGCGAATTCCCAAGTTTGTTAGTAAGAACTCAATATTACACTATTTTCAAAGAGTATGCATAAGATAATACATTGTTACGTTATTTGTACCATTACTGGTACTTTATCAATACCATTATCCTCAAATTTCTGAGTGAATACTAGTTTTCGCGATGAAAAAGTGTACGTATAGCTAAGAAACATCCCACTGCTCATTGACTACACTGCACTGTAACGTGATAGCAGACTTGATTCACAAGTTATTGTACATGTTTATAATGTATTATTGATCCCACTGCTCATTGACTACACTGCACTGTAACGTGATAGCAGACAATAATACATTATAAACATGTACAATAACTTGTGAATCAAGTCTGCTATCACGTTACAGTGCAGTGTAGTCAATGAGCAGTGGGATCAATAATACATTATAAAGATGTAGAATAACTTGTGAATTAAGTCTGCTATCACGTTACAGTGCAGTGTAGTCAATGAGCAATGGGATCAATAATACATTATAAACATGTACAATAACTTGTGAATTAAGTCTGCTATCACGTTACAGTGCAGTGTAGTCAATGAGCAATGGGATGAATAATACATTATAAACATGTACAATAACTTGTGAATTAAGTCTGCTATCACGTTACAGTGCAGTGTAGTCAATGAGCAATGG
>NW_013668247.1:54045-57482 GCF_000517525.1 Limulus polyphemus
ACTAGCTGCGCTGTGCCCGCCGCGGGAATTTACCTCCCCCCCCCCCCCTGAATTTCATCATTGTAAACTATGAAGTTTACACCAAGGGACAAACTAAAAAACAAATTCAATATACCAAGTTATTTAAGTTTAGAAAATGTCCACTATTTGACCTGAACTCCAAGCTTTTCTTGCTAGTCCGTTTCTAGGTTGTTTAGGATTATTTAAAGTAAGGGAAAACAACAACAACCGAAATTAATAATTTTAGGACGAAGATATATCAGTGGAAGGAAGCCTTACAGTGTAGCTCATAAAGAGGATATTCTGCCCTCTGGTGGAATATATGGAAGAACTAAGCTCGTCTATTGTTAGCCAGTCATAAGTGTGAATAACCTCCATCAACTGTCCTTAATTTACTCAAACATACTTTGTAGATGTAGAAAACAAGAAAAAAATATGGAAATGTCTAACTGAATATCAATTCTAATGTATACATTAAAAACCAAAAAAATAGCTATTGTGTGCTGAAAATGTAGAAAGATTTTACAAGATTGACGGTGTGCATTAATGGATTTTAATCTATCCAATATCTCAAGACTTCTTCTCCCGTAAATGAAGCATTAGGGATGAGTGATAAATCTGGGCATTAGTATGACAGAAGCTGGTTCAAAGTTACCATAACGACAGTTGCTTGGTTTCTTATATAAAAAAACGTGATGCCAGTTCTTCATTGTCTAAAGGTAATTAATTACTGCAGTCGATTTGTGACAGAGGAAGATGAGATACGAGTTCGATTATTAATCAGCACATAAGCACATTACTGCTGCTGCCCGTTACTTTCCACAGTTATCTGGACGTTCGTTGGATTTATTCTCCTCATTCAAAGTAATTACTTCCACACATAATCCTATGTCCTTAAAAGTTTCTTCTAAAACTGTGGTACCGAAATGGACATTACTATCTGAAATTCTAGAGTTTTGGAAACATAAGTATAACACAGCTTTAAATGAGATATAACAGAAATAACTCACACACAGCCTTCATTTTAATATTCTGCAGCACACTAGAAGAAAAGCAGCTGGTTTGTACTGGCTTATTTATTACTAGCTGGTATTTTTAAAAGTAGATTAAGAATGTATAGGAGTTGAAATACTATGGACGTATAGACAGATTATAATCTGTATTTGATTCAGTTATAGTTAAAAAATGAACGCTCTTAAAACAGATGTTCACGCCATCCTCGAAACATATAGAATTGTCTGGTTTTAGACCGTTGACAGTGTAAGAACATAGTATTTTAGACCGTTGATAGTGTAAGAATATAGTTTTTTAGACCGTTGACAGTGTAAGAATATAGTGTTTTAGACCGTTGACAGTGTAAGAATATAGTTTTTAGACCGTTGACAGTGTAAGAATATAGTTTTTTTGACCGTTGACAGTGTAAGAATATAGTTTTTTTACCGTTGACAGTGTAAGAATATAGTTTTTAGACCGTTGACAGTGTAAGAATATAGTTTTTAGACCGTTGATAGTGTAAGAATATAGTTTTAGACCGTTGACAGTATAAAAACACAGTTTTTAGACCGTTGACAGTGTAGGAATACAATTTTTTAGACCGTTAACAGTGTAAGAATGCAATTTTTTAGACCGTTAACAGTGTAAGAATGCAATTTTTTAGACTGTTAACAGTGTAAGAATATAGTTTTTTAGACTGTGTATTTAAAAGCGTTGATCGTTCGAGTGTTTTGGTTATTTATTTAGACAAGTACTTTGAATTTTAGCCTTTTATATAAATTATAGTTATTCTTTGATTGAAAAAAGGACTACGTGCTGATCTGTCTTTTCTTTTTGATTGCACATTTAGTGACTGATAGAAGAGATACAAAATTCATGAAGCAATTGGACAACGAGGTGAAAATCGAGAAAGTAAATAACTGAAATTTAAAACAACAAAAAACACACAACCAAAATTGAAATAAGATAAAGCAAACGGACACTTTGTTGGGTATTGAAATAAGATAAAGCAAACGGACACTTTGTTGGGTAAAGTTGAAATAAGATAAAGCAAACGGACACTTTGTTGGGTAAAGTTGAAATAAGATAAAGCAAACGGACACTTTGTTGGGTAAAGTTGAAATAAGATAAAGCAAACGGACACTTTGTTGGGTAAAGTTGAAATAAGATAAAGCAAACGGACACTTTGTTGAGCAAAAATATGTAATACAATCTATTCAGATCGGAATAATATATTATTATTGACGTTTTTGACGTAATGAAATAAAACAGATTAAAGAATTTAAATATTCAGCATTACAATATGGGACAGCTGCTAAACCTTAGAGTTAGAGGGACCGTACTTTCATAACGATATAAAACAACATTTAATGTATAAACTAATGTTTGTGTATTTTTCTTTTCAATTAATCACAACTTTGATTAACATGCTCTGGTCCACCGCACTTTTTGTGATATAAAGAGCTAAGTAAGAAAACAAATGGACAAAAGAGGTTGTATGTAATGCATACGTTTTGTATGTAACGCATACGTTTTGTATGTAACGCATACGTTTGGTATGTAATGCATACGTTTTGTATGTAACGCATACGTTTGGTATGTAATACATACGTTTTGTATGTAATGCATACGTTTTGTATGTAACACTTACGTTTTGTATGTAACGCATACGTTTTGTATGTAACGCATACGTTTTGTATGTAATGCATACGGATATTTTCATATTTTGACGTTTGATACTTCACAGAAGACAATAAGATAAATTAATGGTCAGATTTAAAAGCACTATATTTAGATGTTATGTTATTAATTTATCTGAACACAAGAACAAATATGATAAACTTCATAAAAAGGTTTTTTAAGTGGTGTTTTTATTCCACTTTACTGTTGATGTTTATTTCCAAAACTATTGTATTATCATAATTCTTCCAGGAAGATAACACTGTTCAATATTACAAAACTTGTATGTACGTAAAATTTTGTATCGAAACTAGCTGTTTACATTAACTTATTAATGTGAATTACATATCGTCATTACAACTTCAAGTTTCCAAGTTCACTCAATCCAAGCTTCTGTTCAGCGCATATGGTTAATCCAAGCTTCTCTTTACAACGCTTAGGTCAAACCAAGCTTTTATTTACTACGTATGGTCAATCCGAGTTTCTGTTGACCACGTATTGATCAATCCCAGTTTCTGGTTACCACGTATTGACCAATCCCAGCTTCTGTTTGCCCCGTATGGTCAATCCAAGCTTCTCTTTACCCAATATGGTCAATCAATAACGATCGAATTTCAATAACGATGATATATTTTTACTCTTTTAGTTAAGATGTATGATCCTAGACAAATGATAACGATGATATATTTTTACTCTTTTAGTTAAGATGTATGATCCTAGACAAATGATAACGATGATATATTTTTACTCTTTTAGTTAAGGTG
>NW_013668247.1:58334-61267 GCF_000517525.1 Limulus polyphemus
TAGACAAACACAACAATGAAAGCTTAGGCCAATTGAAGAGTTACCCAAAACATTCAAACAATGGAAAAACATTATAGGAAAGAGGGCATAATCAACATTGAAGCTGTGATCCGTTTTAATAACATTCCTGAAGATACATTTAACAAACCCTACTTTTCTATACATGAAATGTTAATAGATCTTCGCATATCTTTATTTAATATTTTCTTGAAATAAGAGCAAACTTTGCTAAAATGTTACCACACAAAAAGAGTTTCATTTCTCGAAACATTAGAACCCTCTTTATGTCAGCCAACTGTGTCCCATTTCTTGAAATATTAACCAACCCTATTGTGTTATTACGTAAAATTTTAGTAAACCTTATTGTCTTATTACGTGAAATTTTAGTAAACCCTATTGTCTTATTACGTGAAATCTTAGTAAACCTTATTGTCTTATTACGAAAACTTAGTAAACCCTATTGTCTTGTTACGTAAAATTTTAGTAAACCCTATTGTGCTATTACGTGAAATTTTAATAAACCCTATTGTCTAATTACGTAAAATTTTAGTAAACCTAATTGTCTTATTACGTGAAATTTTAGTAAACCTTATTGTCTTATTACGTAAAATCTTAGTAAACCCTATTGTGTTATTAGGTAAAATCTTAGTAACCCCTTATGTGCTTTTACTCAGAATTTTAGCACATTTTGTCACATAATAACACACGCACATCAAAACCTTACAATGTTTAAGGCTGATGGAAGAAAGACATAAACTACTGTAAACCTACAGATTGTAGCTACACCATCTTAGAACATTTTATAGAACACTGTGTTTTGTGTTACGATTTTTGTTTAGTTCTGTAAACTTATTAGAGATTACTGGTTATCTAGTGGCCACACTTACTAGATATTACTGGTTATCTAGTGCTCACACTTACTAGATATTACTGGTTATCTAGTGGCAACACTTATTAGAGATTACTGGTTATCTAGTGGCCACACTAATTAAATATTACTGGTTATCTAGTGGCAACGCTTATTCGAGATTACTGGTTATCTAGTGGCCATACTTATTAAAGATCACTGGTTATCTAGAGGCCATACTTGTTAAAGATCACTGGTTATCTAGTGGCCAAACTTATTAAAGATCACTGGTTATCTAGTGGCCATACTTGTTAAAGATCACTGGTTATCTAGTGGCCAAACTTATTAAAGATCACTGGTTATCTAGTGGCCATACTTGTTAAAGATCACTGGTTATCTAGTGGCCAAACTTATTAAAGATCACTGGTTATCTAGAGGCCATACTTGTTAAAGATCACTGGTTATCTAGTGGCCAAACTTATTAAAGATCACTGGTTATCTAGTGGCCATACTTGTTAAAGATCACTGGTTATCTAGTGGCCAAACTTATTAAAGATCACTGGTTATCTAGTGGCCATACTTGTTAAAGATCACTGGTTATCTAGTGGCCAAACTTATTAAAGATCACTGGTTATCTAGTGGCCATACTTTTAGAAGACTATCAGTTAATGATAAGCGTTAACCATTCAATAAATATATGTATTTGTTCAGAAAAGCCTCTTTCGTTTTAAAGAACATCATTGTTTATATGGTTTTTCTATGTGGTTCCATTGCATTCACATACATTGTTTCCGTTAATTGTTAGGACTTTCTAACGAATGTCTTTCAGTACAGACACGAATCGACGCATCAGAAAAAATGGAAAACGAAATTTAATGAATACATTCTGACAGTTTATAGCAAACATTTGTGACTTGTGGGTCAAAATCAACTTTTTTTCCTACTTGGTACATATAAATAAATGAAAATAGAGAAAAATATTTCAGCAATTACAAATTATGATAAAAAAAACAAATTTTCTCGTTACTGCATTTTCTACAGATTCTTAACTAAGTGAATATACAACATCAGGGTGTGCGGGTCAAGGTACGAACTAGTTGGAGGACCCCCAAAATTAAATAGGATAACTAACAATAGTTACCACATTTTTCAGATTATAATTATAGCTTACAAAGACATTTTTAAACGTCATTAATATCTACAATATTTTATACATCTTTTTAACTATTTTTAGCTGCTTTATTACCACGTGTTTAGATAAGGTATTGGAAAACAGACTTCTCGCACAAACTAACACAAAAAAACTATCTGCGTATATCTAGTTTTGAGCTGTTGACTAGAGGGAAGGCAGTTATTCAATGTTGACTAGAAGAAAGGCAGGTATTCAATGTTGACTAGAAGGAGGGCAGGTATTCAATGTTGACTAGAAGGAAGGCAGTTATGCAATGTTGACTAGAAGGAAAGCAGGTATTCAATGTTGGCCAGAAGAAAGGCAGGTATTTAATGTTGACTAGAAGGAAGGCAGGTATTCAATGTTGACAAGAAGGAAGGCAACTTCCTCCAAATCTTGTCTGACTAAACAGCAGTATTTGACTGTCACTCTTATACAGCGCAACTACGACACCAAAGTGCGAAGTAGATGTTTGTAACAACGGATTGAGAACCATAAACACTTCGATTCCAACCAAGCCAACCAACAGGCCACGCCTGACGGAGTGAACCTAACTTGTAATTAGTGCACAGGGTTTTTCAAAAGAGCTTGACATAATCAAAGTGAACATAACCATTAAAGATGGACACGTAGACAAGCAAGCTCGAAGTGCAACAGTTCAGGTGTTTCAGGATGGTTACGAGGTGCAGCATCGCAAAAATTAGCAACCGAAATACACGTCAGCACACTTGGGATATTCCCATAGACTTGGTGGAGGTTTTGTTAAACCTAGACGTCAGCACCTTGTGATTTTCCCATAGACTTGGTGGAGGTTTTCTTAAACCTAGACGTCAGCACCTTGTGATTTTCCCATAGACTTGGTGGAGGTTTTCTTAAACCTAGACGTCAACACCTTGTGATTTTCCTATAGACTTT
>NW_013668247.1:62199-83819 GCF_000517525.1 Limulus polyphemus
GCCAATATATTCATTACCCAGATTGAAACACAAGCCATACATTTTGCGCTTCATCCCCCACTATACTGGTACAGATATGTCGATGACACTTTTGCTGGTTTCACTTCTACAGAACACACACTAACTTTCTTTGAACACATAAACTCCATTCATCCCAACATCAAATTTACCATAGAACACGAAAACAATAAACCATTATCTTATCTTAACCTCAACAATTATATCGGACACACAATTTAAAACCAAAATTCACCGTAAGAACACACACACTGGCCTCTACATCCCCTGGAATTCTGCTCATGACATCACACAAAAAATCAGTACATTGAAAAACCTCGTAAACACAGCCACAAGACTGTTCAATGGACTTCATAGATGAAGAAATCAACCACATAAAGCATTCCTTCATTCACACCAATAAATTTCCACTAGCAAGAACTGGTTGTTAAGGCACCTAACTCACAGTGTATAGGGAATGAATCCCATCTCTTAATATGCTTGCACATTTCAGCTGTGAAGGCATTATGATGTGATGATCAATCATACTATTCATGGTGAAAGAGTAACTCAAGAGTTGGTAGTGGGTGATGTTGACTAGCTGCCTTCCCTCTAGTTCATCTCTTCAAAACTGTGGACAGCTATAAATAGTTTTTGAGTAGCTTTGCATGAAATGCAACAAGTTACATTCAGATTAAGTAGCTTCTGCATATAAAATATATTTGTTTTTACATGTGTTATTTATGTGAAGTTGCAGCTTTAAAAGTTTATAATAGCTTTCATTGTGATATGTATTTTGAGATACAAATTGAAATGTTTATCTTTGTTGTAGATTTCAATTACTAATTTTTTATGTTTTCATATGTTCTTGTAAAGCTTTCTATAATTTTTTTATTTTATAAAACTAAGTTTTATCCTTAGTTTGATTTGAAAAGTATAGCATGTAGTTTCACTGTGTTTACTATTTTTGTTGCACAATACAAAAACATGATGCAAAAATTTTAAGCAAATCAATTTTTTTTCAATTATTGCTCAGAAGGTTTAATTTAACTCTCTCAAACCTGGATTGTGCATTTCACTTAGAGGGTAAATTACACCATTGAATTAAAAAGTACATAGATAATAAATTAAATTTATAGCCATTCTTCCACACATTTAGAAAAATACTTCGGAGTTGAAATTTATTCCATAATAAACTTTTATTTGCTTAATATTATACATAAATATTTAATAATAATCAAAAATTTTCGTTTTGATTTAGTTTCAGATTGCTCCAAGTGGATATATTAGTTTTTGGAATTTCCAGAATTTTTTCTGGGCATGATATGGAACTCACAACCCTTATAAAGAAAGACAAAAATATTTGTTAACAAAATAGAACTAATTTGACTTTGTACCTTCAATACATATGTAGTTTTATTGATTTTAGCCAATAACTGTATCTCAATTTTGGTTATCTTGGTGTAATATAATTGGCTATATCTCAGCTATGAGGAGCCATAGGCTAGTGACCTAAATACATAATGAAAACTCTTTTTCTGTTCTTTTAACCCTATTAGACCCGGCTGCCAACATTTTTGGCAGCTAACGTCACTCTCATCATATTTTGTTCCAAAAATAATACTAGTGGATAAAGTTGTTTAAAATTTGACAAGAATGTTCCTAAACGTTTGTAGTTTCAGAAAAATGAAATATTAAATTTTTAATTTTTTCTACTATTTCTAATAAAAAAATTCATTATTTAATGTTGTTGTTTGCCCTCAGACTCTGAATAGTTCACCTGTAAAAATACTATTTATTATTTCACAGTTTCACATTTCATTTGCATAATCTCTAGAACCTCCTAAATTTAAATAAAATGTTTATATTTTATTTTCCATTTTCTCCAATATATTACTAACTCTACCTGTTATCGTCAATGTACAATGCAATGAAATACTTAGAATTAAGGAATGGAAACATGTACATACCTTTTAGCTTTTTGTAGAAGTCTTTTGAAACTTTTTTTTTTAAAAATGCGTAATTTCATGTCTATATCTTTTCACTTATAGTTTAGTTTTAGTTTTATTTTCCAATACATCAACTTCTTTCCAAGGGTTGTACAGAGACTTGTTTCACTAAAGCTTTGCACATGTGAATGACACCATCTTGTTTATACACTTTCACAATCCAGGTAACAACAAGTTAAACTTACAAAAATCATTAAACCTTTCAAATATGATTTTTAAAATGCAAATATTACATTATACACTAAAATATAATAGAAAGACCTAAATACGAATTAACTGTCTCTCTAACTATAGCATGTTCTGGTAAAAACCACTGTAAGTGCTATAGTCAGTCAAACAGATGACAATACTAACAGCACTTACATGTACAATGTGAGGACAACTGCATTCCAATTTCAAATTAACTGTTGGTGGAGTATAGTTTAAACTGAGCTCTTTCTAACGATTATATATGCTTGTGGCTACTAGCTACATGTATGTTGTAGATCTCAAGGCAAAGTATAGAAGGTGGGAGTGGTACCCATTAAGGGTTGGAAAACTTGAATCTGTTTTTGAGAGAAAGCAGCTACAAACTTTGGATGTCACATATCAAATAGGTCAAATGCGTGTACTTAGCATTTACGTACTCATGTACATTGCCAGCTTATGTGGCTAAGAGTGAATTGCTGCTAACATCGAGATTTTTCATAGTGCATGGATCATGTGACACAGAAACTGTAGTTCAAGTATTTTTGAAAGATTTCCTTTGAAACAAAGGAATTATAACATAGGTAACATAAAAATTTAAATAATAACATACATTATAACGTTAATTTAATTGACATGTATTGATAGTAAAGTGGTTTTGAATGTAACGTGGTAACATACACAGAAAGAATTTAAAAATGGTGCTGGAGGCCATAGGGTTAAACTGTACAAGCCAATGTGATTTCCAGTTCTGTGGATATTCACGTAGAGATTAAAACAAAGTGATATATTGCAAGAGGAAAGATGTTTGTGAATAACTTCCACCACAATTACAGTCCTGATTTCTTTTTAAATCATTGTGTAAAGCTTGCTTTATTATTTATACTTCATTTGAATTATAATATTGCAGTATGATAGGTAAGAAATGTTTTATTCGGAATAAGATGAAACAGGCTTATAGATCAACCATATCAAGTTTATTTTGTATTAACTATCAAATACACCTGTTGTATGGTTTGTTTTATTGCATTGTAAAAAAAAATACTGAAACAGTTTGAATCCTCAAAAACTCTACATTCAGTTTCACTGTGTTTACAATCACTTTTTATCAGGCCATATAAAAATTATAAGCAAGCCAACTTTTCTTAAATTCTTCATCAGAAGGTTTCATATAAAATGTATAATAATGAACATTTTAAACCTGTTTTATATTCATATATATATATATATATATATATATATAATTTCTATATTTGTTTCCAGCAATTTTCTTTGCCCACTTAAACAATTACTTAGGCCAATAAAGTCTAATAAAGTGGTTTTGTCATGATATGCGATGTTGGTCATCATATGTTAACCACCTTTATGTTTGAATCAAGATATTTTGATCACTTTTTTGTTTAAGTCATCCAAACATAAACTGGTTAAATGAGTGTTGCTAGTTCAGGTGGTTAAGAAAATCATTTAGATTTGTTTAAGGCTGAATGGAATACAAGATTTTTTCAGTTCTTTCTGTTATACTTTGCAGACAACAGTAGATAGTTGGGAACCTATGGGATTATATCTGTCATTTGCCAAACGTTCTGTGCTTTTCAACAAAATAAGCCAATACAGCTTCCAGTTCAACGGAAACTCAGGCAAGGACTAGAACAAAGTGATCAAAGCTTAGCTTGGTGATATGTTTGTGAACAACTTCTGCCACAATTGCAGTCCTAATTTTTTCTTAAAGCTTTGTATATAATTTTATACTTCATCTCAAGCATGATGTTGCATTATGATAGGAAAAAAAAAAGTTTTTCATGGAACAAGTTGAGGTGGGTGTAGTTAAATCATTTACAACTTAACCATATCAAGTTTTGTTTTACCAGCAATGCAATCATTTGTTACTTACTGGCACAAGTAATTGTTTGAATAGTCAAAGAAAATCATCAAAAATTAATATTACCCAAAAATATAAATACAAAATAGGTTTAAACTCTAAATGTTCTTATATTCTGATGTTCAAAGGTCTTTTGGTCTCCCAAAACTATTCTCTGTCATAACTATTAAAACCATACATTTGTAATGTGGTTGGTTTGAAATGATTTTGATGTGAAACTGGTTGAAAGATTTTTTAAGGCATTTTGAACTTTGTTTTCAATATATCCCACAGATGTTAGAAGAAAGTCCTAGTACATAGTGAAGCATAGCTGAAAGAAGTTTCCATGCTGCAATTTTGTTTTCTCATGTTTGAAATAACTATTCACAATGTCCATTTCCTTTAAACACTTTTTGTATGTGTATTTTAGTGACAAAGTTTCAAGGGTTGTGGGCAGTTAAGCAGCTTATAATACCTTTTTTGATGGCTGGAAGGTTCAAACATATACAGTTATCATGATAACAGTTTTGAAGGCTTGGTTTTGTTGGTTCTCAAAAGCTATCTCTCTGAAATCAATCTCATCAATTTGGACTGTCTGCTTATCAAATTGATACAGTACTCTCCTTAATCAAATCAGATGAATATATTTGTAATATATCTTTGATATAATGACTTCTTTACATGTTGATATATAGTTGTGCAAGGATTTTATTTATTTCTAGAATGCTAAGAATGAAAATATGCTCAAACTAAACATATCTTCTGTTATCCCCATTATTCTCCTATTAATTATGCAATGTTAAGATTACTGACTCATGGCTTAGTGGTAAGTTTATGGACTTGCAATGGTAAAATCCAGGATTAGATTCCCTACTGACAGCCTACTGTGTAGATTTGTACTATAACAAACACATAAAGCACTAAACTTCATGTTTTTCTTCTTATTTGCTCCTCAGGCAAATTCAATAGTTTGGGCTATAACTTTTTGTGTTATGAAAACTTGAGTGATTTTCACATTAAGACTATAAACATTTTTCTTCTAACACTGTATTTTAAGGTAATATACTTTTTATACAGATTATGCCAGAAGGTTATCTTAAGTTACACTTACTCATTCCTGGAACTGCCATTAGGATTCGGGAGACAACAACTTGAGAGATGGCCCACTTTGCTGCTATCTTGGAATCTCCAAGTTTGTTGTCATTTTGATCAATAACTGGAATACCATGACGTATTTCTCTTCAGAGCAAAAAAAAAATTCTACAATACAATCTTAACACTCTTTCATAAAGAAACAATTGAGACTTTATAACTTATACTTCACACATATCCCAAAGTTATATTTGAACCCATAAGCTTATACATAAATTTCCAAAATAATACAATTGAAAATGATAACAGTGATGTGTTGAAATTACATTTGGGTAAATAAGTGTGTTCATATACATATATATTTAATAGTAGTCTTCACTGCAAGATCAAACAGAAAATAAAGTTAACTAACTTTTGTAAATGAACAGAAAAGTCATTAAACTCATATAGAAAAGAATGAATATCAACAGACAATATATATATTAACAATTCAAAATGAAGGAAAGTCTTGATATTGTTGACAGAATAAAGTTGATAATGATGAACAAGAAGTAACTGGAAGAGTGTTGATACTTTAATAAAGATCTGATCTTGGCCTTACAAAATCCCTCATGATACTGCTTTCAGGTTTAGTGTTTTTATTATTCTGCAGGGCCTTCTTTATTTATTTCTGTGTATAATGCTGCTTTCTGTCAAGCATACAGCAAACTCATTCATTTATTTCAAGCATAACATTTTGTAATCCAAGACGCAGGTGGCAACTAGATTGTTAAGGCAACAACTGATTTGTTGGTTGGTTGGTGGAAACAAGGTAGTTGAAGTTGGTTGGTGGAAACAGACTGATTTCATGTGATATATACATAAACGATTGGTTGGTTGGTGGAAACAAGGTAGTTGAAATTGGTTGGTCAGTCACCTGTCTAATGGTACACACCCTCTCTAATCAAATTAACACAGTACTCGCTAATTAAATCAAAACAGTATTTTCTCTAATCCAGAGATCCCAAGTCTCCTGGAACTCCTGAGAGTCTCCTTGATCTGCAATCAATCCTTCCTCCTCTCAAAAACAACTGAAAGCCTCCTGGAGATATAATGCTAAATATACTGTCCCTCTAAAGCCTTGTTGTGTTTGCAAATATAGTTTCAAACAGACTGATTTCATGTGATATATACATAAACAATTAAGTCGGTGCTAAACACGATTGGTTGGTTGGTGGAAACAAGGTAGTTGAAGTTGGTTGGTGGAAACAGACTGATTTCATGTGATATATACATAAACGATTGATGATTTGATTAGAAAAAGTGCTATGTTGTTTAACTCTCTAGATATGAGTAGATCAAAGTGGGCATGTCACAATATTTTTTACAGAGTTACATTGAGAATTTAGATAAACTACCTTATTATTAATGTATATTAATAAATTCTGATATGGTAACTCATCTCCATGCACAGTTTACCTATCTTTCTCGCATGTCTGCCAAAGAGATTTGCATGCCACTAGCCTTGAGGCAACTACCACCTAATTTAATATGATTTTATGTGAATTTCAACACTACATGATGATGTCATTATGTGACTAAAGCCCTCCATCAATAGGAGAGTGACACACCTCCATACACACTAACTCCCCCTATGAATTTTCATTAGTGAATCTTCATTCTTTTCCTCAGTGTTGTATGGTACAGATCTATTTAAATTTCTCATCTATGTTCAGTTTATTGAGATTTGCATCATTAAAAAAGCCTTGGTTTAAGTCTACATTAATTTTTGTTTAATATTTTTATTATGAATTCTCAATTGATTCTATGGATTTATCTTGTCTTTACTTAGTCCTGTGTGTGTGAGAAATTGTTCACACTTAGGCTTTATTTCTGCTGTGGCTTTTGGAGGCTCATTAACTGTCAGAGTCATTCCAGCCATTGTTCAACGTGTTAGATTACAGCATGCTTAATGGGCCTCCTACTCTCACACTTAGGCTTTATTTCTGCTGTGGCTTTTGGAGGCTCATTAACTGTCAGAGTCATTCCAGCCATTGTTCAACGTGTTAGATTACAGCATGCTTAATGGGCCTCCTACTCTCATCTCATCAGTTGAATTTTTTTCTCCTTAGTTGAGAATGATTTATTAGACTATGACCTTCACCTGGTTTACTTTGGGTTGTGCTTTATTAATCGTGAAATAATCTTAACCTTTTAATCTCTCTCTGGATTTCCTTCTCAGATATGTTCCTTTCTACCTCTCTTGCTTTTCTTCTTTATTATTTTCCATTTTCTCACTTTCTATCTCACGATTCTTAGGTTTACCTTGTCTTTACTTAGTCCTGAGTGTGGGACATTGTTCACACTTAGGCCTTATTACTGCTGTGGTTTTTTGTAGCTCATTAACTGTCAGAATCTGCCATTGTTTAACATGTTGTGGATTACAATATGCATAATGGGCTTCTTACTCTCATTTCGTTGGCTGAATTTTTTTTATCCTTAGTCCGGAATGATCTAATAGACTACAAGCTTCACCTGATGTGCTTTGGGTAGTATTTGAGCATTCGTAAAATGATTTTAACTTTTCAGGCTCTCTGGAGTTCCTTCTCAGATATGTTCCTTTCTACCTCTCTTGCATGTGTTCTTAATTATTTTTCTTATAGATACCAATGACAGGAAATCAGGAAAAGGAAGGGAAGAAAGTCTACAAATAGGGACAAAAAAAGTCACTAATGTGACAAGGCATTTGGGCATGATAAAGGAAGCACTATAAAACCTAATAACAAGTAAGGAGAAAAGACAAGATAAACCATGGGTCAGAAAGTGAGAAAATTGACCAGCTTTTGGATTGAACCCATTACTTTCTATTTCCCTTTATAGTTCCACATTTGTGTATTTTCCATTTTTTTCTCTCTACCCTTCTGTATTCCCTCTCCTTACTTCCACCTTTTATCCAAGGCACTTCTTAATGCTTCTGATGGCTTCATCTTTCTCTCTCTCTTTCTCATGCTTATAACTCTCACACCTCCCTTCTTACTAGAGGGATATCCTCCCTCCACTCTCATGCATGGAATTTGTCTAGTCTGTTGAGCCTGTTTCACTTCTTCTGTTCTATTCCTTCATACTTTGTTCCCCTGCTGTCAGGACTCATTGAGTAGGATTATATTCCTTTCTACCGTATCCCTTCCTTCTTCGTGTGTACTTATTATTTGTTTGTCTTCCTTTCATTTCATTACCCAGATGTCTTCAGTGGTGTTTCTTTCCCTCTAGTGACCTGGTCTGATGTCACATGAATTCTATCCTCCTTATCTTCCCAAGTTTTTTCCTCTTTCTTAACCATACCCTTTACTCCTATTACTCGTCTAGATCAGTCTCTCCTACCTGATGTCTTGTTTGTCGCTCTTCTTGTCAGTAAGTTTCACATAAATACATTTCTGTGAGTACCTTTTTCTTCTCCAACTGTTGGTCTCAACTTCTGCCGACACTCGTTTTCCTTTTTTTTTTTCTTAGTCTCTTACCTTGATCCTCTTCCCTTTTCTTGTCTTCCCATTTCCTTTTCTACTCCCTCCATCTCTATCTATAGTCTTTATAACCCAGTCTGCAGTTGGCCATGATTGATGTGTTGGACACTTTCCTACACATCTCTCTTGTCTAGTCCTCTCTTCATGTTCTCTGTCTTGTCCATCCTTTTTGTGTCTTCATTTATTCTTCCCTTTGATTCAATGTCAGCTTATCTTGTATTCATTGTTATTGCAAAGGCCTTCACTTTCCATATTCACAACCCGGGCTTAACATCCTTTTTATTTGGCTATTTATATCTGTCAGTCCATTCTTGGGTGTTTCCTCTTCTCGTACCTCCCTTCTTTTATGGTGGCTACTCAGTTGGGGGTGGGAGGTATATTGGGATGTAAGCCTTTTTTCACACTCATTTAAAGTTGGGTACTTTTGTTTGGGCATTTTTTTTCATCTTTCACCTCATTCAAGTTTGGTCTATCATCTTTGCTGTGAGCTATGGCAAATTTGGTCACCAGGTTTTACACTTCTCATTCTCTCTCTGCATGAGAGGTTCTTTCACTTCTGCTCTGGCTTCCCTAGAACCCCTCATTCCATTGGAGCATACCCTCATGTAGTATCTCTTACAGTAGACCTTGTGGAGCCAAGTTTTTTTTTGGTCCTTTGTCCTCTTCTATGAGCCTCTCCTCAAGGAATTGTCACAGTGACTGGACCCAGCCCATACTACTTCCTGCATTACCTTACCACTTCTCAAACCAGATCTCTCTCTTCTATGCTTTTCTCTCTGATCAAGGTACATTTTTTGATAGGACAGATCTTCTGTCATTTGGACTTTCTCACTCGTTATTGAGTATATTCCCATTCCTACCTCTACTAATGGTTCACTTGATCATGTTCCACTCAGCCTATTACATGGTCTTTTCCTGCTCCAACTATCCTTGTGGTTCCTGTTTCAGAGCCTTTTTGTTTCATGTGTTAACCATACACTTCTGAACCTATTCACATCCTTTGCTGGGAGCTTCAATCTTGGTTTGCAGACTGCCTCTCTCAGAGTCAGTCCATATTCTATCAATGAAATAGCCTCTACAATGTAAAATGAAAAATGTGTTTTTAATCATAACATAAAAATCACTATGCACTCTGACTATAAATACACAGACAAATCTTTAGTCAGAATAGTTAATAAAAAAATCTGACTTATTGTGAACAACACTTGTAATATTTACTGAAAGCTTGCAAAATTTGTAAAGATACACTTACCACATTAAAAGTTATAGTCAAAGTGACCAAGCCCATATTGGTTTGAATTGATTCGAGGGAGTAATATGTTGTTTAACTCTTTCACTACTGACTCTGGGGATTATGCCAACCAAGTGACCCCGGAGTGACCATCAGAGTTTCCATATTATAACTTTTAACATATTTTGTGTATCTTCACAAAATTTTTCAACCTTTTAGTAAAGGTCACAAGTCTTTTGTAGACAAAAATTAAGAATTTTTAATTAAGTATTTTTACAAAAACACTTGTCTGTGAATATATATGGAATGAGAGTGTTGACTGCTCTGAGTGCAAAGTGATTTTCTTGTTAAGATTACAAATACTTTTCTTCATGGTAAAATTTTAAAATTTTGTTTGCATAATCTCTAAAACCTCCTACATAAATATCAAACGTTTTTTGGTTATTTTTTCAGAAAATTTTTATATTTTATCTGTTATTTTCTGTACCCTAACTTCTATACAAGGTCGGTCAGTCTAACTGACCTCATAACCACCATAAAACTTTAAAGGTTGAATAATGCAAAATAAAGTGAGTAGTACTATTCTGTCCTCTTTAGTATTGACCACAAAGTTCCAAAGTACTTCTCCTGAGAGTTTCTACTTCTAACCTTTTCACATCTATTTTCTATGTTTATTTTACTGTAGCAACTGAAGTATAAATCTGCCAAACATAAATCACTGCTCTTATCATTAGACTGTTTATATGACACCATTGATAGCAAGCACAATTGTGAGAACTTTCCCATAGAGTTTATCATAAAGAACACAGTGGGAGAGGATTTATTGGCTTGTTTAAATTTTTTGGTATCAAGAAGTAAAAATGAACTGTTTTTGGCTTATGCTATTTCATCTATATTTCTTTCATAATGGTATCAACTTTTTTTTCTTTCTCTCCACTAAAGTATTAACAAAGAAGTTTTAGGTGCCTTTATTACGTTAGATGGAAACATATAATAGTTATAAGATAGTGAACTTTTTAAAATTATGGTATCAAGACGTGTAAAAAATAAACTATCATCATGAGTTTGTTTTTGTAAATTTCTTGTGCATTTATGTACCTAATCGCATTTGTATATCATCTGAAACCCGTAATTATTTTCTTCCATACATCATGTTAGTTGTAGAGCATCGAAAGTGAATGAAGTGGCAGGGAGTGTTAAGGCTAATTGCCAAAGATTATATTGTATGTAAATTTTTTCTTCGCATGCAAAGCCTGTTTAAACTTTAGGTCAAATTGTTGATTTTTAGGTTCCTCTTGGAATCTGTTTTGAGATTTAATGTTATTACATTATTTATAAGCTTAGGAAAGACAAAGAATTATCTTAATGTGTTTCCTTGCGTGTTTATGTTAGTGAAGTAATTGCCTTTAAAATTCATGTTATGAATATCATAGTTTTGTATAGAACAATGCATGTAAGATTTTCACTTTTACACTCACATAAACGTAAAGGTGTCACTGCACAATTAGCCGATATTAGGTTTCCATGTGAGCTAACACTCAGATACACATTGTTCTTTTATTTATGTAGATAACTAACATTACTTTATATAATATTTATTATGTTCTTTAAATTGCTTTAGAAATGTGCAGATTAAAATACTTCTAGTGTGCCTACTCCTAACATTTTTCCAGCCTGGTCTTTTTAGACAAATCCACCAGATATTAGGCACTCTAAATAGCCTCCTAAGTTTATTATACATTATATGCTCTACAGGAAACGTCGAGTAAGAAGTTCACACGTAACTCGGTGCTTTACTAACGTAAACCAATTTCCTATTACAGTAGTTACACAAACTATTAATGAATTTACAAAACACGTTTAACAAATAAACAAACTCAAAAAACACTCCACAAAACAAAGGAAATCTAATCACTTGCACTATCCCATATGTAGAAAATACCTCTATCAGAAATTTTGAAATGATTAGCACTTAAATATAACCTTAACATAATGACCAAGTTCTTTATCTCCCCAAGAATGAGAATTAAACATATGGTAAGAAAATTATATAATGAATCCATCCCACCAGGAAATGTTTACAAAATACAGCCTGACAATTGTCCAGCTTTTTGCATAGGTGAAACAGGATGTAGCTTAAATTAAAAGATTAAAAGAACATCAGAAACCCTCTTCCCTAGTTCATGAACATATGAACAAAAACAACCACAGTTTTTCTGAACAGAATGTTGCCATATTAAAACATGAACCTGACATTAACAGGAAAAAAATCAGAGAAGCCTTACTAATAAATTCAAACAATCCCACAATCAACAAAAAACAAGGCATTGTTATTTCCCCAGACATTTCTAATCTTATGCAAATCTTTTGCACAACATATTGCACATATTAATATTAATTCACTTATTGTTTGTGTTTGTTATTCAACCATAAATAAATAATCTGTCAATTCACTCGTATTGATATGCACATGCATAAGTAACCACTATCAGTTCTAAAACTTAATACACTTTTAGATTGTTGGATGTTGATTTAAATACTAAAACCTTCTTTCCCATTAAAACTTGTGCACTTTAGAATGATCGCATCAGTGATCAAAACATTGAAAAAATATTATTCTTTTCTGTAAAATCTTTAACTTGTAATAGCCCTTTGAGGTTATCCATGATTGTTGATTATTAAACTAGACAAATCTGCTCATCCAATTTTAAAACACCCTTTTTTTTATAAAAATAAATAACTTGTCTGCTAAATAATTTGGAAGAATAAATTAAACCATCAATGCTACATAGTCTTCAAATCCTATATGAATATAGTTTTACTGTGGATAATTAAAGACAACTCAAAACACCATACATATAACTATTTTCTATAATTATATGTGATACAACCCTATGGTCAATAGATCTTTCACTAACTTTGAGGTGCTTTTAAGTATAATTGTACTGATTCAAACTTTTCACTCAGCTGCAGCCACCCATTGATACAGCTGTAAAGACTAGTAAAATTTTATCATTATGTTTTTGATGTATCTTTGTTTTAGCCAAACATAAGCTGCAGGATTTAATTTTATTGTAATTTTTCTAATACTTGCATACCTTCAGATTTTTTTAGAATATTAATTGTTTTAAGTCATATTGGTGTCTGTCTCCCTTTTTTTTACACAGTAATTCCACCTTTCATCATGAATTACCTTGAAAAACGAGGGACCTTACAGGTAAAATGGCATTTTTGCTCACCTACATTATTATGTATTTCACATTTTTTGAATTTGGAAGTGTTTTTATAACATTTCCCTAAGCAGGCAAATGTATGCAAGAGTGAAAAAAAATAGTGTTTTTTGTGATGAAACTTAGTTTAATGTGTAAAACTTTTTGTTCTTGAATACTTTGGATTATATATTTATATTTCAGTTCTTCTTGTTAATGTCTGTTACCTTTGGGGTTTTTAAGGGAAAAAAATAGAAAACAACAAAGTGATATAGAAATATATCAATGAATACTTGTTTGACAGAAATAATAGGCATACAACATTATCAACAGTATGCTAGTATGCTTTGTTGTTTTTGCTTGGATTTATGTAATTGCTTTTTGCCATTGATAATACTTGAGGCTAGAAAACTACAAAACTTAACTCTCATACTTAAAAAAAAACTATTCTTAAGTTGCACATAATTGTGTTGGAATATATATCCACTATTACTTGAAACAATATATACTATCATAACATTTTTATCTCATTTTTTGTTATATGTTTGTTATAGAGACTACCTTGGATTAATGCGCCTCTTCAAGTTGGCCTGTGTGGATTTTTGTAAGTATACCTGGAATTGTTTACATTTATATCATGAAGGGGAAAAATATTTCAAATGTTTTTTTTCCCACATTATTGCATATAAAAGTTCTAAGTACTTTAGTGAAAGAACAAAAGTTTTCAAAGTTTACATTGTATTAAAAAGTACAGCTATTGACAGTATAGTAACTATGCTATAGGAGCCTGTGTTTTTATGTTTTTTTCTCATTTATAGTTTATGAAAGATCAATGGACATTTAATACTTTGGATGACGTATCCAATATCTTGATCCCTTGATAGAATGTTTTTATATGGTATAAATAAACTATTCAATTATCTTAGATGATAACAGAATAAGGTAAAAGCATTATTTGAGTTTATGTGTAATTTCCAATTCCTCTTTGTTACCAGACTGGTTTTTGCAACACCACTTTGCTGTGCTCTTTTTCCCCAAAAGAGGTATGTAAATATTAGTGTCTGAATTTTTAAGGCTGTGTAAAATAAGTTATTCACATTATATGTAAAGTTAAAAATATGTGATACTTGTTAAATAAAAATATATATGTGGCTTAAACAAGCAAGTAATGATAATTAGCTAATGAATTTTCTTTAAGCTTCTACTCCTTGTAAGGAATGATATCCATATAATCTTTTAGTTCTCTGTTAACTAACTATCAATTTGAACAACTTCTATGGTAATAATATATTTATCCTTTGCTTCCAACTTCCTCACTTTAAAGTAGAAAGGCAAATCACTTCAGACATTTTTGGAGTTGCTTGGATAAAATTATTAACATAATTAACCACATAAAAATTTAAAAACTACAACAATAGAACCCTAGAGCTTTTGACATTTTGACCTGTCTTCATCAGGGGTAAAACTGGATGAAGATAGATCCACGTGTCTAAAGTGCTAGGACCTTATCAAGATTTGTAATGATGATTTACTGTCCTCTTTAATCCTGTGTCTTTTACTTTTATGGACACACACAATAAACATCATTCAAGAATCAGGTACTTAACATCTAAAGATTGTGTTACTAGCTGATGTTAGCAAAAGGCTCATGCCTTGTTAGTAATTTTAACCCTTTCACTGCAGCTGGGATGTATGTTTCCCAGTGCACAGGAAATATACATCCCAGCCGGAGTGTGAAAGGGTTTAGAATGTCGAAGATGTGTTTTTCTTATGTATCGTAAACCCACAATTGTAACTGATTCTGCATATGAAGGATATATAATAATAGAAATAGAGTAACCACGGTGATATTTGCTAAAAGTCTTTTTTAGACACTCAAAGTAATGTGTGTATTATTCTTAGTTCAAGTGATGTGTGACTACTAACACATTCATACTAACACATTGTTATGAAGATAAACTTTAAACCCATTAATAAGTAGAATAGAAATGTCAAGTAATTCTACATGAAATGATCATCACAAGTTTAAAGATGATATGACTGGAATACAGTTTTTTTTAAGTATGACTACAAGTTAAAATATGTGTTATTTCTATTAAATGGTTTTGTTTAGTTTTAGCACTGGTCTGAAAAATTATCTAGTATCAGTAATTTTGAAAATTTAACCAACTGATAATTTTTTTTTCCCACTCATCAGCTCCATATCTATCAGCAGTTTAGAGCCAGAAATTCAGGAAGTTGTTCGTAAACTACCAGATCCACCAAAATGTGTATTTTACAATAAAGGGCTGTGATGGCTTAGTATTAGAAAACAAAAAACATAATAATTTTTATTTACATATTTATTGATCTTGTTTTGGTTCTGTTTAACTGAAGTATTTATGTAATATTCTGTAAATGATTTAGTAGATTAGATAGAAAACCACCAGAAAAATGTGCGTATAAATATATGTTGTAGTGAAAAGTAAACACAATGTTTATTAGTACAAAAAAGGTGTATTTATATACATGTTTGTGTGTGTGCTAAGTTAAAGTGAGTTATTATATAAGCCACACTTATTGAAGAAATATTTTGTGCAACCAATTACTGTGTTTTAAGAGAAGTTTGTGATTATTATTGGGCCACACTTATTGAAGAAATATTTTGTGCAACCAATTACTGTGTTTTAAGAGAAGTTTGTGATTATTATTGGGCCACACTTATTGAAGAAATATTTTGTGCAACCAATTACTGTGTTTTAAGAAAAGTTTGTGATTATTATTGGTTTTCATCGAATATTTTAACAATTTTAAACTTTTTAAAGATATTGCTCACAAGATAGAATTTGTAAGAGCAAAATTTATTGAAGTGTTTTCTGTTTTATTGTGCATGCAGTTGTAAAGTATTGGGGGGGTGGGAATATAAATATTCCTGTGGGACATAACTTTTTCTCCTCCTGAAAATTCTGAACGTTTTTGTAGGTGAAGGCCTCCTTCTGCCTTTTTGGATATCTTGAATCATTATAGTAGATAGTTACATATGAATTTCTCATTGAGAAGAGGACATTCCTTCATCATATGATTTGTCAGATGTCCTTAAAGTACATCCACCAGAGGAAAAGACAAATCTTTTTCTATATGCTATAGAACAACAATAATTTAAAAATTTTATGATTAATACTAATTGTGTATGTAGGCTTCTCATTTTACACCCAGTAACCAACAAATGATATAAGCAGTTTCAAACAGTAAAGTAATTACACGTTGATCTATGCAATGCATAAAGTAATTATACATTGATCTATGTTAACCATGCTGTAAGTTAACTTATATTCTGATCTCCAAACATAAATGATAATGATAAATACTACAATGTAAATTATACTACTTGCAGGATGTAGTTGGCCCTATGAGAAAGTTCTGGATTTCAGAACTGGTGAGCCAGGTTCATATCTCTGCAGTACTACAAAATATACCCTTTTCTTTTAACTGTGGCTGTGTTATAAAAATATCAATTAATCCCATAGCATAAACTGTGGGTGGCAGAGTGTTGTTGATTGGCTACCTTCCCTCTGGTCAGTAGTTCAAAATTATGGAAAGTGACTGATGGCCTTAGTAGCTTTGTCATAAATACAGCTACAAACTTCTTGCAATGTTATGAATGACAGTTAAAGTATTCTGGTATACATTCACAACTATATCATAATCAAAGTAAATGTCTTCCTAACTATTCATTTCCTTTATCATCTCAGAGTAGCTGATAGACCTTGTAGTTTACTTGGAAGTGTTTGGATCATGTGATTAAGCCAATGATTTGGCTCTTTTAATCTCTCAACAGAAGTACCTATGGGTTTCAGTCCTGATTAAACACAACTTCTAAGTGGTATCAGTAGCCAGGACATCTTACTTATATATATATTGTCTCTTTCATCTTTCAACTTTAAGAATTTTCAAGTGAATGGCAAACTTCTAAAAATTGCCAATAAAATTATCAGTTTTAAATCAGTTTCTGTAAACCACCTGACACTGAACACAAAGGTTAATGCTCCTGATTATTTTAGTTTAAGTGATAATTAAGATTTGTTTGTTAATTAATACTGTATTTTAATAAATAAAATGGTGACTCTCAGACATTCCTCTAAAGTGCTCAATTTCCTAGTGACTGAGTTTTATTTTAGAAGGTAAAAAATATACGTATTTCAAAGTCAGTGTTTGCATATGTTATCATTTAGACTCGTAAATTGATAACGTACCTTTATTGAGTATTCAGTTCATAAAAATAACAGGCAAGTTTTTGGCATTAAGTAGTCATGAGGCAATCATAGATTTGTGTAAACAAATAAAGTTTAATAGTTTAAACTTTTATTATTACAAGCACCCAAAATTTGCTAATAATTTCTTAACACGATGAAGACCCATCAAATGAATGTTCTTTAAATTTAATCATTTCGTTCATGTACTTTTAGAGAGATTTTAGATGTTGAGCAATAACATTAATGTGCAATAATGTTTAACTAGGTGTATTTATTTAGTTAAATTTGTAGGGTTTTATTTTAAATGTTTTCATTAATGTACAACAAAGTTTCCACAGGTGTATTATTATAAATAGTTGTATAGAGTTTTATTTCAAATGTTTTTGTTTATGTACAACAAAGTTTAGAGATATATCTATATAGTTAGCTTTGTAGGGTTTTGTTGTTTTAAATGTTTTTGTTAATGTGCAACAAAGTTTAAAGAGGTGTAATTATGTAGTTACTTTTTAGGGTTGCATTTGAAATGTTTTTCATTATACATATTGTTTTGTATCATAATATTTCTTTGTTTTAATATTGAATCTTGTGCACTCATCAGCTTTTGTTACATAAAAGATACAGGAAAAAATAGAATTCTGTAAAGATGTGAAAGTTGTTTGTTATGGTAATTTATTGACAAGATCTCTGTTGAATCAAAATCTGATGAGCTGACTTTTCTTTTTATGTAAGTTGTGATGTACTTGCAACCAGTAGTATTATATTTATTTATCATGAGACAGCTATTAGAAAATGAAATAAAAAGAAACTAATTATAATGAACAACTTTCATTTTGAACATAGTAACTGTATAAATATAAAAACGTGGTACATTAAGACATACTTAAACTGTACTTGTTTTCAGTAATTAAATATATGTCAAATTCTTAGGTAAACTATATTTTCAACTCTTGCTTATTGAAAGAGAAACTAATTTTTCACACACAAAATGAGTTATAGGGTCATTTACTCTTGTCCTTACTTGAAACTAGTGGTAGTATCTGAATCTCTGAAAAGCTACATTCAAATGTTTGTTCTATATTTTATAGTTATAATTTCAAACCGATTGACCTTTATATGAAGTTTATATTTTTATAGTGGCATTTTCAGAGATAGCTTTGTTAAGTTAACTTATTAAAACCTCTGATAAATTTTGTCCGATTTACAATCGAAACTTACATTTAAATAAAGGAGGAAGAATGAAATATTTAAAATTTCCTGACACAAATTATGCTTTAACCTTGAGATAAATCTAATTTTTCTCATTGTGTAAAGTTTGGTCAACGTGCTTTAGAATCATCCAATCAAAGAAGAAAAATGTCCTTTCATCATACTGGAAGTTTACTATTATTATAACGTATATGAAGCGTCTCGGTGTAAATTAAAAGTATTGTTTGGGTCACAGTGTGCTTATTGATGACTAACTTCTCATTTAAACCATTATCGGATAAATTTATAAAGTTTAGTTGTTACCCCAAATATATTTATAAATTTTTATAAAACCTCTAATTAACTGGCTAGTTAATCTTCTTTTTTTGTTTTTATAGTAAATCTATCCGTACAAAATTATTGTAGATGACTCAACAGTGGAATAAGAGTTATTTGATGTTCAGAATCTTTTAATTGACTTTATCTTTCGTTGCACATTGTTGAAAAATGATGTCGTATGTTTAAAGCATTCATCGCAAAAATAGCGATTCTGATCCAGCTAGACATGAAACTTTCGGAAATTAGTTTGTTGTTAACCCTTTTACTGCGGCTGGGACATATATTTCCCAGTGCACTTGGAAATATACGACCAAGACGTCGTGATAAGGTTAAGCACAAAGCTATACAACGGGCTATTTGTGCTTTTCCCACTATAGGTATTAAAACCCGATTTTTAGCGTCAAAAGCACTCTCTCCGGGGGGGGGGAGTAAAAGAGGTCAAGTGTTCATCAATGTACTTTTTAATAAATAATCTATATATTATTGTTAACAGAGAATGGAAATATTGTCAAAGTGTGTACGTGTTTTTTTTGTTTTCTATTTCATTTTGACTTAAGTTTTAGGATACCTAATTAATTTGGTAGTTGATGTAATGTTGAATATTCTCAAAAAAAAATATATATATATATATATTGGAGTATTATCTTCCTATCTGTAAACCATAGTTTCAATGTTAATTTAGGAAAAATACAATACTGCCTATAAATGATATTTGTATTTGACTTTGAAATGCTTAGTACCCAAAATAAATCATGCCGTAATGTCTATGGGTAACCGAAAACAAATGACATTGTCATTTGTTGCATATTGAATTTTATGTCTGCCTGTGACTTATTAGGCATGGCGTAGCATAATAGTTAGCGTGCAAGACTCTGAATCCTAAGGTCCATGTTTGCGTCACCTGGGACCAATGATTGATAGAAGAGTGACTGTCAAATCCCACTTTTCGACTAAGAATGGCAAAAGAGTTGGAGATTGGTGTTATTGGCTAGCTGCCCTCCCTCTATTTTATCCGTTTAAAATTCTGGACAGCTAGTGTAGATAACCCTTGTGTAACTTTGCGCAAATATCCGAAAGAAATGATGACTTGTTAAAGTACGTCACTTTAGTTCGTTGGTAATATACAAATACCGATATTCTTAAAAACCCAATTAAAGCTTAACAACTCGACTACTTTCAACAGTACATTAAAACATAAAAATAATCTAAACAGAATAACACAAGAGAACGAGCTTACCATTTGAGCGGAAGTGAAAAAGCCGTATTTCGTTGATGTGAGACCGGATTTAGATTAACAATTACTAAACTAATCTGCAGTCATTCTTAGCGCTGAGATTAAGTATCGGTTTAAGAATGTGAAAAAAAAAAAGAAGTACTATGTGAGCAGAAGTCGTCTTTGAATCAATATATTTTACCTTTTCTGCTTCACTTTAAATTGAAATTTTATTTATTGCTTGCAAGTGAAAGCAGTCCGTTAGGTGATGTAAAGGAAGGTTAAAATGTATATTTGTTTTTCGTTGTAAACACTTGATAGATTGATGTAAATATGGATTAATTATGTTGAATAAACGTCGATATACGTAAGTCTGTAAAACATAATATTTGTTTTATATTTAATGTTTAATTAACACCTATGCTGTATAGATATTTGGATTCGTTTGATATAATAGAAGTAATTCAAAGTTATTCCCTTCCGTTTTCTATACAATTTAGACTCTGGATAACAGATGGCACCACTATAAGACAGTAAAATGTGTACGTCTATTATTTTTATTTTCTTGAACTCGTGATCCTCGCGAAAAATTTTTGGATCTCTTGAACTAAATCAATTCCTTCAACCTTTGACTTATGTCCATCTGTGCTGGAGAGCACTGCCGCTAAATCCATACATTGACAGGTCCCGTCAGTCACTGAACATACTCGCCCTTTCAATGTAGGGGCGTTATAACGTAAGGATCAATCCCTCTTTTCGTAGATGAAGAGTAATCTGTGAGTTGACGGTGTATGGTGTTGACTAGCTTCTTCCCTATAGAGAGTATAGTCTATTACTTTAAAATTGTGGATGGCTAGAATAGATAGCCCTTAAGTAGCCTTGCGTTAAATTAAAAAAACATATACTGATTTTATTGTGCTCTTATGTTTTTAATTGCTTTAACGTAGTCGTACAGTTATCTAAAAGTTTACACGTAATCGAGAGAAACTACAAGTTACATCCTATTTCATCAAAGCACAGTCTATAACAACGTAACAAAATTGAGTCATTGTTTGCAGCAATGATTGGCTTATCACAAACTTCGTAACAACCGAAGCACTTATTTCGACTGACACAACTCTCCTATAATCTTGGAACTGTTAATTCTTCTATTAGGTCATCAAGAAATTAATGTCACTTTTTTTAGATGAAAAAATCCGAACAACTTTTATATCAAAACAAAACATTTTATTAAATGAAATAGTCTTCATTCTTATCGATGATGCTTTTCCATCTTACAATCAGGTTGTTAATGCAGTGATTAAAGAAATCAATTAGCTTTGAAGCAAAAAAAAAAAAAACATGTCGATGTCCTCTTTAACACCTTCCACATTTGCATACGTTTTCCCACGTAGATGGTGTTGCAGCGAACGAACAAGATGGTAATCTGATGGTGCCATATCTGTACAATATGGTGGGTGGAGAAGAACTTCCCAACTCTATAATGTTGTGTTGCGTCAAACGTGCCACATGTGGACGTGCTTGTCATGGAGAAGAACACCTTTCCGATTTGACGAGTGAAAAGCGTTT
>NW_013668247.1:84280-100224 GCF_000517525.1 Limulus polyphemus
AAACGCTTTTCACTCGTCAAATCGGAAAGGTGTTCTTCTCCATGACAAGCACGTCCACATGTGGCACGTTTGACGAAACACAAGATTATAGAGTTGGGAAGTTCTTCTCCACCCACCATATTGTACAGATATGGCACCATCAGATTACCATCTTGTTCGTTCGCTGCAACACCATCTACGTGGGAAAACGTATGCAAATGTGGAAGGTGTTAAAGAGGACATCGACATGTTTTTTTTTTTTTTGCTTCAAAGCTAATTGATTTCTTTAATCACTGCATTAACAACCTGATTGTAAGATGGAAAAGCATCATCGATAAGAATGAAGACTATTTCATTTAATAAAATGTTTTGTTTTGATATAAAAGTTGTTCGGGTTTTTTTCATCTACAAAAAAAAAATCGACATTAATTTCTTGACGACCTAATACTTTATCACAATATCTTCTTTTTCTTCGATTATTAAACAAAACCGCAATCTAAGTTATCAAATTTAATTGCTGTAGATACACCGTGTATGATTAATGAGAGTTTACACAGAGATACGCCCTTTTTATTCATAAAACTTCAGAAACAAAGAGAAAACCCCAGTGAGGCGAGTATTTGGAAAACGCCTCGCCGCACGTGTTCATATCGTAGGATGTGTTTTTCTCCCTCATCCTTCTTTTTGAAATATTTGTTTCATTCAACAAATAATTAAGTTATAAGAACGCTTAAATACTATCCAATTGAATTATATGCACTCTAAACTTCACCTGTTAAACAAACAAGATAATTAAGTACTTTCAGACAGACTGTTGTTTTATTCAGGGTCTGACTTTGTTACGTAGCCGTTTTTCAATCTTCCAGAAGGTCGAATAACTGTTATCTTTTAGCGTAGAATGATTTTAAATAATGTTCTCTGTCTGTCTTTTTTTTTCTTCTTGGAAACAATAAATTTGCTGTAATTAGAAGAAAGGAAAACGTATTCATGATTCTACTGGTGAAATTATATATGTTAATACCCGATATAACTATCTTTCAAAATGTTTTATTTAAAATGTGTGAAATACCATTAAAGACTTGCATATGGAAGAAACTGAAAACTTAATTTACGTATTAAGTTAAATAAATATCATTAACCTTACACTATGGTTAACACCCTAGTAAATAAACATACACAGCGTGGTCACAAGTAAATAGACACCACCTTTTCAGAAAAAAATGAAAATTTTCAGTCACATTCACATGAATTGATATATTTATAATGTAATTAATATCTAGTAGATCTTCCTTTCACTTCGTGGAGTTCGTTGATCCTTTGGGGCATCGTGAGAATCATCTCGTCAATTTTAGATTGTGGGATTTTCGTCCACTCTTGCTTCAAAACTTGGAGTAGATCGCTCTTTGAAGTTGGTTTTTTTGTTGTTGTTGTTTCTTCACTTGCCGGTCGAGTATGGCCCAGAGGTTTTCGATGGGGTTCATGTCAGGAGATTGGCTTGGCCAGAGCAACTTCTGGATACCATTTTCTTCCTGCCACTTTTGGGTGTTTCTAGCAGTGTGACACGGTGCTCCATCTTCCTGGAACAACGTTGTGTTCTTGTCCACGAAACCCGAGGAATAAAGTGACAAGAGTCCTTCCTCCAGTATTTCGACGTATTTCGCAAAATTTATGTTGCCAACGCACTCCACTAAGCTCGATCTCCCACCAACCCAAACAGCTCCTCAAACCATCACGCTGAAACCACCATGCTTCACAGTTGGCTGCAATCTGTTGAGCCAAAACTCTTGGTGAGGCATTCTCCAGACCCACATCCTTCCACTGTCCGAAAATTGAGCGAATCTTGATTCGTCTGAGAACAATACGGTCTTCCAAAAGTCCAGAGGCTTGGTCATCATGTCACTTGCCCACTTCTTTCGTCTGACTATATTGGCAGGTTTTAATAAGGGCTTCCGTCTAGCTGCTCTGCAACGATAATCCAATCTGTGGAGAATCCGTTGAACAGATTTCGGGCTCATACCACCAACTTTGGCCACTTCTGCAGTCGTTAATCTGGGATCCATTTCGATACTCCTCTTGACAGCCCTTTTTGTCCTCTCCGATGGACCAGGACGCTCCTCAGTTGTTTCCTTGCCGTGTTTCCTGAACTGCACGATGATTCTGTTGACTGTCGAAAGCGGGATTCCGCTGACTTATTCCACCATCTGCTTGATCAACTATCCTTCCTCTAACAAAATTTGACAATTCGAGAGAACCTTGAATTTTAGGCATGTTGTAACACAAGGTAATTAGTGTGAGGACCATTTTCATTTATATAGTGCTCTGTGAACACAAATTAGTTAGCATAACTCAGTTAAATGACGAAAAATTAGGTGTCTATTTACTTGTGACCACTCAGTGTATTTCATTAATGTATTAAAAAATAAGAAATACTAATTTTTTGCTTTGTTACTGTAGGGGGAAAACAAACTTCGAATAAACGTTTCATTCCACGTTTCAAATTAATTAAATAACAAATAAATAAACTTCAGAGGGCGATATTCTATGAATGATTATGACCCAAAGAAAACCTTAGTAGTAGTAAAGTAAGCTTTCGTACAGAAAGTTTGTTATGGTTTGTTATGAATTTCGCGCAAAGTTACTCGAGGGCTATCTGCGCTAGCCGTCCCTAATTTAACAGTGTAAGACTAGAGGGAAAGCAGCTAGTCATCACCACCCACCACCAACTCTTGGGCTACTCTTTTACCAACGAATAGTGGGATTGACTGTCACATTAATACGCCCCCACGACTGAAAGTGGCGAGCATGTTTGGTGGGACGGGCCTCGCACAGAAAGAACGCTAACAAATAGAAAATTTACTATTATAGTGGCCCCCAGTGGCACAGCGGTATGTCTGCGGAGTTACAACGCTAGAATCCGGGTTTCGATACCCGTGGAGGGCAGAGCACAGATAGCCCATTGTGTAGCTTTGTGCTTAATTAAAAAAACAAACTATTATAGCGTGAACTTATTTTCGACTTTCATTCCAAAATACTTTATTTTGAACTACACATTATTTTACTCATTTTTATTTTATTTTCGACAGTTTCAAATTTGCTTCTGTTTCCTAGATGGACCTAGAGAGTGAGGTTTTAGTAAAAGATGTACACGCGCACACACATAATGTAAGTACGATATTAAAGGGTACATATCTTGGGCAAGTGTTTAATCACTATGGAACATTATGGACTTGACCACTGATATGTAAATCACCTTGAAATACACAAAATACATCATCCTATCGTACTTTGTTTCTGGTATGAACAAAATATTTGTCTATTTGAACTATGACCCAGTATGTCCGCTAAAGTCGTGGTAAAACAGTTTTTGTGTCTCCAGTGAGAAAGATCGAATCCGGAACCTTCCCCACTACTGACTTATTTAAAGGGTTAGTTGTCACATTGAATTATACTAACGGTACACATTCTTATCGATGATGCTTTTCCATTTTACAATCAGGTTGTTAATGCCCTGATAAAAGAAATCACTTGGCTTTGAAGCAAAAAACATGTCGATGTCCTCTTTAACACCTTCCACATTTGCCTACGTTTTTCCACGAATATGGTGTTGTAGGGAACGAAAAAGATGTTGATCTGATGGTGCATTATCTGTACGATATGGTGGGTGGGGTAGAACTTCCCAACCCAACTCCATAATCAAACGCGCATTGTCGTGGAGAAGAAGAACACTTTTCCGATTGACGAGTGAAGGACGTTTCTGATGAAGGGCTTGATTTAAACGTTCCAGTTGCTGACTGTGAACGTTGCTTCGTCTCTTCTGGCGAGTAATGAGTGTGAATCATTTTTGGACAGAATTGTTACTGGTGATGAAAAAATGGATTCTCTATGCGAATATTAAACGCCAAAAACAATGGCTTAGTCCTAGACAAAAAACAAAACAAAACACTTTCGACCCCAAAACCTGGACTTCATCCGCAGAAAGTGATGCTTTGCATTTGGTGGGTCATCAAAGAAGTAATTCATTTCAAACTCCTCAATCCACAGCGATTTGTTAATGCAGAGATCTATCTATAAAGTTTAGTATACTCTAATCTCTTATAGTGATGATACACGCACGACGAGACACACATTCGGCATGTAATGTTTTTTGAATACAAAAAGGGAAACAACGCCTCTGTAGCCACAAAGAAGTTTATGGAAATGTTTTGAACGTTCATAAGTGTCAACGATGGTTCAGCAAATTTCGTTCAGATGACTTTATCCTTAAAACCTGTGATTGCAGGGGCCAACATGTTGTAATTGATATTGATGCTCTGAAAACGCTTGTTCAATCTAACCCAAGGCAACAACTCGTGAAATGGCTCTGAAATTGCACGTCTCTCATGAAACAACACGTAAACATCTAAAGAATATGGGAAAACTCCATAAAGGTGTTTGGGTGCCTCACGAATTCTCCCACGATCATCGTTTCCAACGCATTATATAGGCTACACTAATGTGACGTTTAGCGGTTCGTTTAACTATTATACGTGATGTCCCCCAGTGGCACAGCGGTATGTCCGCGGACTTATACTGCTAGAAACCGGGTTTCGAAACCCGTGGTGGGCAGAGCACAGATAGCCCTTAGTGTAGCTTTGTGCTTAATCACAAACAACAACAACATTATACGTGATGTACGTTTTTTTTGGGGGGGGGGTAATAAAAGTGTTCCAAAACGCGACATTAATTTCTTGACGACATAATACAAGTTCTTTAGTGATTGTCCTGGCACCATTTTATTTCTTTTGAAGAAAGGTTGCCAATCACATTAATTAAATTACTAATAATATCAATTGTCAGAGTTAAGCTGTGGATTTGCTTGCTGATTAGATGTAGGCACATCATAAATTACTAAACCAATTAGAAATATATGTAATCTGCTAATGGTCCTGCTTCAGAAAAGGCTGTACTATAAATTGCATTTTTCTTTAATGTTACCAATGTACCTTTCGGTTAGTATCTCACTTCTTTTATACTTTTAATTTTACACTCCTGTTTAGTGTCAGAAAGAGATTTTGAAAAAGTTACTAACAAAGGATTCCAAATAGCATATCACCTAGTAGATGTATACATTTTTTGAAAAAAATCGAAAGAAGTTTTTACCAGTTGCAATAATTTTGTATCAAAGCACAGGTTTCAACAAAAGACAGTGACAAGAAACGAAAAATATCGTTTTGTTTAATTTCAACAAACTTGAATGCCCATCATCGTATTTGCGGCGTTATGATATACTTGACCTCAACAATCTTCCAATGATACTACCTATTATAAGCTCTTCAAGAATGACTTCTGACAGAGTAGAACCGGTAACATCGTCGACATTAGTGAAGGAAATGAAGTATTCTTCGTCATTTATTTCCATAACTTGGATATTCACCATTCTTAAAACTACTTGGCTGAGATGCCAGTGTCATGATACGTACCAGCTCCTCCTGAAACCAAGAGAATCAAGCACTAGTACAAAAACATAGTTTTTTACTCTGATCAGCAGAGTGATGTGTTGATCTTCCAGTTGCCTTCTAGCTTCAGCAGCCTGCTTTTTCTTTGGGAAGGTTTACAGCTACACAAGTGATCCCCAGTCTCCCTTATGATATGTATAATCGCTAGAATCCGGGTTTCGATACTCGTGGTGGGCAGAGCACAGATAGCCCATTGTGTAGCTTTGTGCTTAATTACAAAACAAACAAACACTACGCTTGTAAGTCCCCAGACATACCGCTGTGCCACTGGGGGGCATAATGCGTAATGAACTAAGTAATTATCACCTGATAGCACAACTATAATATATCCATAGATCTAGTATTCAGAAAGACGTGTGTAGTGATTTGGTTCCAGTAAAATGAAAAGAAAGAATATTGGGTGTGAAAATATACAAAAAAATCACATTTTAACAGAAAAGACAAGGTAGACGCATGAATTACTCATACTGACCATCTTGTACAAAGCCTTACTATTGTTTGTTTTTTTATTTCTCGCAAAGCTACACTAGGGCTATCTGCGCTAGCCGTCCCTAATTTAGCAGTGTAAGACTCGAGGGAAGACAGCTAGTCATCACCACCCACCGCTAACTCTTGGGCTACTCTTTTACCAACGAATAGTGGGATTGACCTTCACATTATAACGCCCCTACGGCTGAAAGGGCGAGCATGTTTGGTGTGACAGGGATTCGAACCCGCGATCCTCAGATTGCGAGTCGAGTGCCTTAACCACTTGGCCATGCCGGGCCAACTTACTATTGTTTTAATAACAAATGTTAAAATAAACTTTACTTTAAAAGGAACTTAAAATTGCTTTTCTAGTTACTAAAGTAAATTACACACACACAACCAGCAGGATGACCATTAAGAAAAAGCGTGATCAAGACTTCCACAGCAAGTGTTGCTCCTTCAAGATAGAAACAAATCTCTGAAGATACTAAAACTACCCTCTTGACAAATCGAAAACTGAATCACAAGTATTTGAGATATATCTGTTTCATGTGACAATCATAAAAAATGTAGGATACAAAACAGCTTTTCCGTGAAACAGTAGATAGTCACCTTGATTGAATCCTGCTTCAGAAAGTAACATATGGAGCTAAATTGCCCCAGTACTTCAACCAGATTTCACTTGTTCCGAATTAGAACTGTAGATTTTTTTTCTTGTAAATATATATACTAGAGGAGAGTGAGATAAGTGTTATCGTAATCTGGAAACCATAATCATAACCTGAGACACCTGTGGATAATTCTCTATGGTCTTAGCATTACCAGGTCTCATGTTAACATGGTGGCCAGAAGGTGCTAACTTTTACATACTGTAAGCAAAGTCAAGAAAGAATATCTGATCAGTACCTTAAAAGGTTTCAAAAAGCAAAATTAGTCTAGTTCAAGATAGGTACATCCCCTTTGTCTAGAAATTGTAATTAAGTACTAAAACATATACTTTTATAATCAATATTTGTATGGTTTAGACTTTTGCATATTGCATAAACAAAAGTTTTGGGGGTAGTAACTATCATATTTAAGCTTTAAACGTGACATTTTATTATGCTTAAGCACAAGCCTAGAAACGAAGTTTCAACGCATATTTCTTTGAAGTTTTAGTATTCAAGCATAATAGATGTGTGTTTTCTATCTCCGTTATTTAGTAAAGTGAACATTTAAGAACATATGAATTTTTCTAAATCTCTGCACGTTTATGTAGGCATCAAACGTAGAATATTGGCCAAGGAATGTAGCTAAATTCATCTCACTTTAGTTACCTATTGCTCCGAGTCATTTTCCCATGCTACCACGTGCATTTTCTAATTGGAAAGAATACTATAAAGTAGAATGCACTAAGTGATAGTGGCCATCAATCTTTTCCACTGGCAGGTCAGTTGATACCTTGAAGTTTTATTATCATCCATTATATTTATATTGGAATGACTCTCAGTAAAGGTGCTGTTTTTGTCCTACATACATTCATTTTGGTTGTGTGAATAAAAGTGCTTTCTCTGTCTTTATAACATTGTGTCCAGTCTTTTTCTTCCTCGGAATTCCATCAAAAGTAAAAGAACTGTATAGGTATCTCTGTAATACGTTTTTCTTCAATCTCTCGAGGAAAACAGTTTCCTCGGAAGCATCTCAATGTAGTCAGTGGAGTTGTTGAGTTCTAAATGTTCAGTATTGTCTTAGCACAAGTGCAGGAACAGTCACGCGATCACTTAGGTCTTTTTTTATTTTTTCAGACTGCACACAAAAGTATACAAACCAAATTTGTTTCAAGGTAGCTTTATCTTCTAAACGAACTTCAATATGGCTATTTTAGGATTTTGGTGTATTAAGCCATTCCTTGTGTTTTATAAGTTGAAACACTTTTAAATTGTAGTTTAGTAGGTCAATATTTTAACTTCTAATTCGGTAGACCGTTTAATCTTTGACGATTTTAGTCGCCTTTTGTTAACCCTTTTTATAAAACACCAATTACGTCTAGTATTCCAAGTCTTCAGCATAATAACTTATATACCATAACTGCTAGATAATCTAGTACTAACTTTAAATGTATTCGTGAGGAGCATAAGGAAAGAAAATAATTAACTAATTATAAATTATTTCTGCATAATTCTACAATTAGCACGCCCAATCTTAAAAGTTTTGTTTATTTATCTTTACGCTATGATTAGGGTTTGTTTTTAGTAATCCCTTCATTACATCATTGTGAACATCAATTAGACCGAAATACAGTTCTGATAGAAATAAAAACATGCAATTAATATACAGATTTTAATATCGCAAATTCAATATAAACAAAACATTGGTAAACGTTTCTTAAATCTGTTTTAGAAATCCAAATTAAAAATATAGATTATTCTTTGTTTTTAAAATCATATTACAATTAATATTAAATATGAACAATAAAACACATTGTAGAAAAGCAAATTGTAATTATTATTAAGTATCTCATTATCGTCGAAAACCATTCACTGCTTAATAGTCTGAGGCTGGTTCAAACTTGAAAAATGATTATTAAACAAAATATCAATAATTTGTAAATAAAACGTTCACAAAATAAATAGGTGTTTCGTTTTCCCGCTCAGTGTAGCTATTTATAAAATTAAGAGGCTCGAGTCTTAAAATATTTTCGAGGAGACAAGAAAATCCATTATATAAGTTGATAGAACTCTTATGGTGATATTATTTTCTTTTATGATATATTTTATCTTAATTATATTGTTGTAAGCTATATTATTAATACTTAATTTAGATGTTTTTTCCTAGAGGGAGTGTGTTATGACGTCATCTAGAAATTTCATGAAACTCGAGAATCTAGAAGTTTCTTGTAGTAAGTAGAAAACAAGAAAGAATATAAAAATGATTGTGTGAGTTAGTGTATTAATAAATGTTCAGTGAGTGATTCAGCTCAGTATATGTTAATGTCTTAGACAATGAGAGTTATTGCGTCTATTCAGTTACTCAAAGAGTTAATCAGCATTTTTGTTATTGGTTGAAAATTCTGTAAATATTTTTATATGTTAGGTGTCAAATTAGTTTCGAACTTTTTATTGAAACGTTACTTGTGAAGTTATGCCTATATGTAAACTTAGCCTTTAACAAACGTTATCGAAAAGATAAATGAATTCGTTATCGTTACGTGGGCTGGACTTGGCATTATTTTTAAAACAGTATGAATGAATTTTCAGTTTAGAGCATACTATTCAAAACTAGAATAACTTCTGATGCAAAACTGTCTTAATTTAATTTTGGTAAGTCTCAATTAGACCGAAATACAGTTCTGATAGAAATAAAATAATCTTACATCACATAAGGCATCTTTATACAAACTTTAATGCAATCTTTCGTTTCAATAAGACACCAGAACGTGATATTTTCCAATATATACATATAGAAATAAATACAAATAACCTAAATATGGGTGGTGGAAATAAAACATAAGATAAAAAAAAAATATTTACAAAGTAAATGTAAGAATATTCAGTGCAATATACAGGAAGATATAACTGATCAAAATATACAAATTATATGCTTTTCTCTATGAAACGAACAGTTATATTAAGTAACATAATGAACGGTTGTAAGAAATATATACAGAAAGTGAAACATTTGGAAAAGTGACGTTTTCCTTAAAACATTTATACCGTGCCCGATGTTTTTTTACAATAACGAAGACACAAGACGATCGCCAGATGCACATAATGTATAAACTTCCCGAATGTTTCCGTAAAACACTGGTAATTTTCATTTCTTCCACTAGATCTATCCGTTTAGAGAGAGAATAAGACAAAAATAAATAATCAGTTTAAAAGATTGCTTTAAAAAATACCACACAAGTAATTGAACTGAAGTTAGAAAACTGGAAAAGAAATAATTTTGATGGGATTTCAATTCAATTTCGTAATACGTTTCAATTCTTTTAGTGTATTTTAAAACTAGCATAATTAATGATACTGATATCATCTTCTTTCACGTTAATTGTCCTAATAACACAATATGGCTACAGATCAACTCTCACGTTAGCTATACAACTTTCAGACGTTTTCGATGAAACGTTTAAACACAAGTTTCTTTGACATTTAGAGCACTAGTTGAATGTTCCGCGCTGTTCTACACTATACGTATTTAAATAAAGCTTTCCATCTGATGACCTACCTTTACTGGATAAAGAAATGCCAAAGCTGTATCTGACCCGAAAGCATTACGAGCATTGCAGGTGTAAATGCCCATGTCTTCCCAGCTGATGTCCCGAATGATTAAATCTCCATTGTTCAAGATCTGACAGAATATTGCAAGAAAGGAAAAAACATTAAAATATCACTTTAGATAATTATTGTTGTTAACCTGGTGATTTCTAATTACTTTAATGTAAATCTTTTGTAGATATATACCATAGCTATTCATTACCTTCACCAATCAGAATTGTTGATGTCCGAGATGTGTGTGGTATATTTTTACAGAAATTCTCATAACGTATCCTTAAATTCGTTTTAGCACTGCTCCAAGTGCGTGAACTAATCAACACCGTATTGACACTACGAAATGATAAAAAGGCTAAACTAAATATACACATCGTAACTAGTTTACCTAATAAAATTAACCTTGAAAGACGCTTGATCTGACAAGAAAAGGTAAGTAACTTACTCAACTTTCAAAAGAATAAGATTATAATGTTGCGAATGCATTTACAGTGTTGTAGCTCATTACACAATAAATATATAAATAAAATATCCATGTATTTAATTGACACTAACATTTCAGAATTTCTGAAATTTTGATAAGAAACACTGGGAGATCGCGCTCCTTTGAGCTGTGCGTGGCCTAGTAATTAGTGTTCCAGACTGCGGATCTATATGTTCAATGTTCGAGACGTTACATGTCGCTGTACATGATTCGCACTTTGAACTCTAATAGTTAAGAATATCCACCTAGGCGACGGGTGTTGCTGACTGGTTGATTTCCCTCTGATCAGCAGTTCTAGAGTGAGGACTGCTACGGCTAAATCTTTGGGTCACTAACCTAGCCGTTTAGTCCAGGTATCGCGTAAGGCGCCTTCCAGGTTTAACAATTCCAGTACCAAATGTGATCTCACCACAATGATAAAAATAAAAAAGGAAGATACAGAGACACTTATGAATCTATTTATCACTGATTGGATATTTGGTTAAACAGGAATTGAAATAAAATTTAAAATAAACACGAAAAATAAGACCTTACGTTATTTGTTTTTGGAGTTACCTGTGCTAGATACCTTCCCTCTAACCAAATTAAACAAACCCACTACTCGATTAAAATAACCCAACTAAAACACAACACCAAAGTGACAAACGCTAATAAAGAGAAAGCACATGCTTTCAAAGAACACAGAGTTATCTAGTTGGGATTCTCTTCCAAGTAACAACATCAGCAAAAATTTTAGCAATTACCTTCGATTCCAAATTAACGTGGCAACAGCACGTAAATATTAGAAGCGAGTTATCTAAGAGTCTGTCTGACAGTAACAGTGTGTTCGAATAGTTGTGCAACAATGCTATGTTTGTTGATCGTGGAACTCTGTAAGATTTAGTTAGTATATAATATTTTTTGCAATCTGGTTATGTGTTTTTTAGATACATTTTCGGGTGAGGCTCCTTGGTTATTGCCCGTCAGACTCCTGAGATAACATGCTCTTTGTCAGATTTTAATTTTGAAATATTATAAGAAAAACACGGGTAAAAACGAACTGATGAGCAACTGAGAGAGTTACATCACACATGATAAATCTAGTCATATTACTTCTCTCCTCTAAATATTATTAATAAGAAGCTTAAAAGGCCACATAGTACTACTAGGCAACCCGATTCTTTGATGCAGACATAGCTCTATTTTAAAAGGGTACTTATGTCAAAATAGGATTATGTGTGTGTGTATACGTGCACAACGTACAACTGTACAGTGCGCAGATGACAGTATATGCAATCATACACAGGAGAAGAGTAGCGAAATTGTACAAGTTAATAGTACCCCATACATGGAAATGGCCTGGAAAAGGTTTATACTAAAATATTTGTGGATAATCGTCGATATATTAATACACTGTGAAAATAATGCAACAAAGTAAAGGGATATTACCAAAGAACCAGTGAAAATTGTACGAATAAACAACATGTGAAGGAAGATGTCTGACGAACACCTAACACACCTATATGTTACAAGCCTATAAACATTGATCCAGCATACACAGAAACCCGCCGCAGAAAACTGGTCAGACATCTAAAATGCACATGACCCTCCCAAGTCCTATATCCTAAAACCCACCCAGATGGGATAATATAGTCCAAGAGCTGGCAGTTAATGGTGTCGACTAGCTGCCTTCCCTCCAGCCTATTATTTCTAAATTTGGGGTGGCTAGCGCAGATACCCCTCGAATAGCTTTGCGCGGAATTAAAAAACAAACAGATTCTTCTTGATACAGTTTCTGGACGTTGTTCCACAACTAACAAACACTTACCATATACTTCTCGCCATTCTCTAGCTGTGCATTTTCTTCACCTCTTGACCACGTCACATACGATTCTGGTAGTTCGGAACTACGACAGAACAACTGAACATCATTTCCTTGTCTTTCGAAACGAAAGCGTGTCCACATGTAAATCCTTGCTGGCAAACCTGCATTTAAAGATTAGAAAAATAATGTTCAACAATTCAAAGCTGCTTTAAAAACACAAGTTACCTCCGGTCTTTGAGTTCATTGCTTAATACAATAAATGATTAAGTTTTCATGAATGAAATTATTGTGAAATGACTAATAATCACTCCCTCCAGTGGCACAGCGATATGGTGGCCAATGCACAGATAATCCACTGTGTAACTTAACTTCAAACAAACTAATGATCATCAATATTCCATGAAGCAGTTGAATTACTTCAAACTATTACAACTCGTACAATTGTTTATATCTACCTGCTAAAAAGTCTTGTTTGTTTCAAAAAGAAGACCCGTTACATTTGAGAATATTGTAGTATTTACAAATTTACATATTTTCGACACGCTAAAAACCAATCACATAGGGTGAAGGATATTACAATTAAAAACAATTTTTTTTTCTTCTATAGTAAACTTGCTTTCAAAAACATCTTGTATACTTCGATTGATAATATCGGTAACTGCATTTTTATTTAACTGAAGTTTAGTCTCAATTTGTAAAAATGATGTCCTTGGTTCCCTGCTACCCTTGGATCTGTATTTCCTCTATTGTCGATCGTGCTCTGCTTAATGGCCATGATTACGTACTATTTCCAGACGCCATAATCTATATTGTAACAGCTTCTGCGAAGGACAGTGAGTTCAAATCTTAGATCACACATCTTGACAAACTTTGCATAAAATCTCTGATACACAAAAACGTCGGTTTCCAAGATGTGTTTAATCAGACCAAAAGCTGCAGCCAGTGGTTTGAAAGATACACTGTCAAATGAAGTTGCTATGATTCCAATTTCTTAGTTACGAAAACAGCCATTGATTTCGAGAGGTAGCTGGAAGCTTGTAAACTTTATCCTTGTTCATTATCTTGTTAACGGTATCAGGAGATATGCCCAACTTCATCACAATGACTTTTTATTATTTTTTTATGGAAATCGGAGGTCTGTCATTCATAACCATATCCTTCACTTGGCTGTTGAGAATGCTGCTCCGGATTGAACTGTAGTTTCCAGAACATTGAAGGTTCTCTTCTTCGAAACGTTGTGTTCTTTTAATTTAGATAGTTTAACACCCTCTCTATAAAAAAAATATCCTTCCTCGGAAAGATCAGTAACACAGTAATTATGTTATATCCATAGCTGTACTGAATAAAGAATGCTTATAGGTGATAAGCATGTCGCCTGTAGCACCACTTCTCACATCTGCGGTGACACTACAGTAGTGTATGCAGATCCTTCTTACAAAGTGCGATTAACTCTTTGCTCTAAACGTGTATTTAATAAACGGTATTTAAGAAATAGTAATATATTTAAGAAACACCTTCTGATAATAATTTGTTTACTTTCTTGCATGCAGGATGAGTACTTTTAAAATCTTACTTTCTAAGTACAGTCTTCCATTTCACACACACAAAAAAGAGAGACATAATGGCAGTAACCTATGTGGTTCGTTTCCAAGGCTCCACGGCATGCTTTTCTTTTAACGTTTTGGCGGTTAAGCTAAAATCTTTAAATTTCTAAAATGTTTGCCCATATACTTCACACTAAAAGGATCTTTTTGCATATATTTTATGTTTTGACTATCATGTACTTATATAAAAACATATTTGTTTTTAAATATTTGGTACTTATACAATTTGGGGGAAAAATAGAGAAAATTATCATTAATGCAATCTTTGCTACATGATAGTCCTCTTCATCTAAGAATGGGAATAATATAAAGATATTACAACACTTTCGAATTCGATGACGAGGAACCCACTTTGAGACTAATAATGCTTGGGGACGGCTTGAATGGGTAATGTACAACGTTTCAACAAGGTTTTGATGATCACAGAACCTTGTCGAAACGTTTTCATTTGCTGTTATGTTAAACTTATATTAAAGTTTTTCTTCATTACCCGTTAAAGCCGTCTCCAAGCATTACATTACAACACTGTCCTTCTGTTAACATTTTCAGACATGTGTTATGACATAACCATTTAAAAATTTAGTGATCATTTAGTTTCGTGCATCACAGTTGTAAGTTTTGTTGGGTTATTTTCAGACACATTCACGTCTTTAAGGCATGAATTATACCATGTATACGATGTGTGTATTTATCAATTCAGTTTTCACACAAAAAACAAAACAAAAAACATGGACTAACCAATAAGCGTTTCTTTGAAACAGAGAGGTTCCTTCACAACCACTCCTTCCTTTGACATTGCAACTACTGTGTCACTGCTGACTCGACTGAAAGGGGTCTCTGCCACGCATGTGTAGGTGCCCTCATCCTCCGGGGTAAGGCAATCTATGTATAATTTGGACTGGCTCTGACTGGCTCCATCTAGTGGCGAAGTATCAATGTTTCCATCATCTATTAGATTCGTCTGAACGCTATCCACAGAGCCCTTGAAAGAAATTCATTGTAGTAAAAAAATACATCAGCCAAGTTCCTTCTTTCTGCGACTTAATTACAATTTGTTTTTTTGTTTTTTTACAATAAACGTTTAGTCACTAAGAAGAAATAACTCGTGATCTAATCAGTGCTTTCAAACTGGGTAGTCGGGAATATAACCATGGGGGTGGGATGAGAATGTACACGAAAAAATAATTATAGCGCATACTGTATACTAATAGGTAAGAAGTACCTCACATACAGTTTACATTACTGTATAAATACATGCATGTCTGTTTCAACCTGTGTAGGACTATAATTTTTAATATTTAGTGATTGGGGCTTTTTTTTCTTTGCCGGGAGATGTGAATGTGGGTGTATGTATGTACGGATGGGAGCGACAAGTACCACATACTGTCTAAAAAGTTTGAATAAGTAGGTGAGGGAGGGGTGGAAGTGGAGTCGGCATGGCCTAGGGTTAGCGTTTTCGATTCGTAATCTGGCTTCTGCCAAGTCACTGAATCCTTGAGTAAGGCACTTTACCTGTATTTGCCTCAGCCTAATGCATGGAGGCTAACTCACCATGAACTGGTCATCCTGTCCCCATTCTCATCCGCATGTGCCCACCAAATCCGTAGTTTAAACCGGTCCTGTGTGTCTTTCAGACAAGGTTGATTAATTTATAACGTTGGTATGGAAACGAGGTTAGTTCACCTTGTGATGACGTCCTTTGTACGATATTATGTTATTACATTTCGAAAGCTGAATATTTTAATTTCTCAAAAAACATATCCAAATGACAAGATTAGTTATAGCAGTTGCTTATTTTATGGTAAAATATTAATTTAATAATCAACATGATGAAAAATGTTTCATGGTATTACAGTAGTAAAT
>NW_013668247.1:101089-115488 GCF_000517525.1 Limulus polyphemus
GATTGTGAGAATATAAATGTGTGAGTAGGTTTCAGGAGTTATCCTTGTTAACTTTGTTTTTAACAACTCAGGCTGATTGTGAGAATATAAATGTGTGAGTAGGTTTCAGGAGTTATCCTTGTTAACTTTGTTTTTAACAATTTAGGCTGATTGTGAGAATATAAATGTGTGAGTAGGTTTCAGGAGTTATCCTTGTTAACTTTGTTTTTACAACTCAGGTAGTGGTGTGCAGGATATTGTAAGGATGAATTAAATTTTCAAGGTGAGGGTCGGTGAACTTTGTCTACTTGCAATAGATGCGACTGAGAATAGGCTTGATGTGCTGATTGAGATTGTCCAAACTTTTCTGAATAAAACATTTTTTTGTGTCTCCTGTTTCAAAATTCCAGATTGCGACTTTGAAGAGATTGAAACTTTTAACACTTTAAAATCCTCTGAACGTCCGTGGAAAAAATATAACGTTTAAAAATTACTACATTTAACGTAAAAGCTCGTAATTTTTTGTTTAAAAATGGTCAGAAACTCTCTAATAACTGTTTACAAATCCATTTTAAATGTCAAACCTTAATTTACCGTATTCGTATATGTGGTAAAAGTGCTAATGCTATCTGCAGCCGTCCCTGTTTTGAACTATTGACAAAAGGAAAAGCAGCCAATCAAGCAGTACGTACCATTCACTATTCATGCCGACCCAGTCGCCAAGGTGAGGCACACGGAGGGGCCGTGCCCACCCTCATTTCAAGATGGTGCCCCTCCAAATCTTATGGCGTTCATGCGTTTGTACATCACTTGATCTGATGTGGAATAACCTACCTTAGATCAAAGTTCATAAAGTTATTTAGGAAAGAAAAAATATCAGTTCAGTAGAGCATCTCCCCAAACCCCCAGCTGGAGGGGCTTCGCTCGTTATGCTCGCTCGCGATTTCGATAGCTCTTTCGGAAACAATTGAAATTGGTGCACCCTCTAATAATATATGTGCCCCTCTGTGTGTGTGTGCGCATGTGTATTACTGCTGACGGGCCTGATTCACGCTAAAGGATTGACTGTCACTCTTATAACGCATCAACAGCTTAAAATGCGTGCGATATCGCACGGATTCAAATCCAGCTCGCGAGCTCTAAAATCTAGAGCTGTACCAAAGAACCACCCAGTCTCTTCCCCCTAAGTTACCCCTTTTTGTTACAGATTAATTTCTGATAAGTATGATTGTTTATTAAGCCTAACCAGATAAAGCAAAATTACTTCTGGGGGAACTGTGGTTGACTGATTTGATTTGGGAGGAAATAGCGTTTATATTGTTATTTTATAAATTTTGATTTAACGTTAGCATCATATTTGTTTGGATGATACATAAAGGATTTCGCGGGCTCTATTGCAGCAAATACGAATAGTTTACGTGAGTAAATATTTGGAGACAGTTTACAAAACTCTGATTTATTTCATTTATGATTCAACCTAAAAGAAATATGTTCAACAATAATACTTACTGCTCTCTGAGGCTCCTTGGGTAGAGACAAGCCCCGCCTGAAACGTTAACACAATACGTGAATTCACTAAAAACCGAAATACAAATATATGGAAACAAACAATAACAAGAATGATCGTCCTTTGGTGAAAAGACTTTGAAAAACGCTTTAAAACTTTTGTATCGTCTTGTTTAATGCAATAAAACGTCACTATCTGCATTTCCTACAAAAGCATTTATCACTTTCGAAAATATTAGAAATCATTAGTTGTTTCTTATCGTTCATGCTTTTTTAACTATCTACATTATATTGAAAAACTATGAGCTAAAGTGAGTTTTAATTTTTGTTTGTTGTTAAGCGCAAAGCTATACGATGAGCTATCTGCGCTGTGCCCACCTCGGGCATCGAAACCTGGTGTTTAGCGCTATAAGGCTTTGAAACTTACCGGAGTGCCACTAGGGTTTAGTTTTTCAGTAGAATTAGAGTTTATAAACTGTTTGTTTGTTTTGCTTTTGAAGTTAAGCACAAAGCTACACAATGGGCAATCTGTGCTCTGCCCACCACGGGTATGGAAACCCGGTTTCTAGCGTTGTAAGTTCGCAGACATACCGTTGTGCCACTGGTGGGCTTATAAACTGAGATGAACATGCACAGTAGTAAACTAGTTTTCTTTTTATCCTTATTCATTTACAAGTTATAAATACAGGCACGAGCTCAAACACTCACTGAGAACATGACATCACATAAAACTAATTTTTGAGGTAATAAGCTACAAATATGCGCTTCTTCATTTTGAAATAAATTTATTAAACAAACATAAACAAATGTATAGTTAAAGTACTCATCACCAGACTTGAATTTCCATTTGAAAAACATACTCTAACTTATGACCGTATTTTTTATGTAAGTATTACAAAAGTTAATCTCCTTTTTATGCATATACATCATATTATATTTACTGCTCATTTCATATTATAAATACTTGCTGCTATAAACTCAAATTAAATGTTTTAATTAAAACAAAACAAGAAGCATTTTAAATCATTAAGCCTCTCATCATTTTCTGTGATTCATGCCTTTGAATGGACCGAATACATTATAACATGAAACCCGAAGATTACCTTTGAAAATCTTTTATCTGTGTCATTCATCTTTGAACTAATTTTTCAAAGTGATTAAAATTTCTTGCGTTTTCTTTCCTTTAAAATCTCCATAAAATATAACATTCGATGTGTCATGTTGGAGGGATCTTAAGAACCGAGAAATTTAATTATCACTCAGTCCAGTTCTTGTGGAAATAGTAATTAAATCAACTAATTAGTTACAATCATAAATCGGCTAATTAGTTACAGTCATATTAACTGAATTTTATAGTATGTTTTACTTACGAACAAGTACGTACTAGATTTACTTTCGCAGGTTCCCTGAAAGAGTTCTGTTTCAAGACTTAATAAAACCAAAATTAAGATTAACAAATATTTTTTCCTTCCTTTTGAAGTTCATATGTCATGATGTGTTGTAGCCTACAGAGTGCATAATTCTTCTCGTGATTCATGGCATGCGCACGTTTTACTGACGTCATTACAGTACAAATTATAACGTTAAGCGTCCCTTATGTAACGTCGTTTTAGTATCTACTGACTGACTGACAGACAACACACTACCGTATAGTAATGGGAGTGGTTAAAAGAGGTGATCCCTTCAGGCGGACCTTCGGCCCACTTTCGGGGAAGTAACACTAAAAGCTCAGGATTGTCTAACATTGATACTATATCGGGGTAGAAATAATTGACCTTACCTACGTCACACACACACATATACATATAAAGAGAAATGGGTGAGTACGCTACATTAAAGATTTTGGATCCGTTACAGTACATTTCGGCACGTCCTGTCATGCTTTATTTGAACACTGTGCATTTGAATACCTTAATGTTGTCATGCAAAAAGCGTACTACTACTCCTTGCTAGCTTTCAATAATGCACCTAATGAGGGATGACAATGGTTCCCTACCATAAGTTTCAACAGTCCAATCGCACGAAAATCCAGAGGCACTGCGTCTGACGACTTGACCTGTACGTCCTCGCACGAATAACATAATTACTCGTTTAATTCTCCAGCTGTTTTACGTATGCAATGGTTGAAGAGGAGGTATAACTGGACGACTTATCTTGGTGAATCTTACCCTGTTGGCCTCGGTTCCAGATTGAAAACCTTCTTGATTATGCTGGGTACTCCAATCTAAGACACGTGAACGACTTTTGCCATTGACCTATGGGTTCATAGGTTTTTCACCTGCTCTATGCTTAACATGGCTGGGGTACATCTTGTTGCAGGTCTCTTTCTACATAATCCTGGTGCCCCAAGTTGATCTACATTCCTTTGGTTTTCAATGCTATGTAGTACAAGGTTTATCACTGTCTTAGATATCCTAAATCCCCGACCTGAACGCATTTATGGCCAGAGTGTGTGAATATTTTGCGTCGGAAATGGCGGTTACATACCCTTCCCAAAAGCGATTAATTCTCTGCGCCATTACATTACCTATATGAAGCAGCAAACAATGTTAAAATGTAGTTGTGATACAAGCTGTTCACCGTGACTTTATATCAGCTGTAGTTATTACATACATGTTTATTTCCTTATACTAAATCGTTTTAATATAACGTACTCGACCTTGTGTATAAGTGAGATAAACTGATAAAAGTAGCTTTGCAGCTTAACATACCTGCACGGGTTTCACATGCCAGTTAAGAGCAAATGATGATAGAAGAGATATTATGGTAATCACGCTGATTATCCGCTGACACATTTCCAAAGACTGGAACTCTCCTCGAATAATTGTACGTTAGAGACTTACTAAAAAAAAAAAAGGGAAAATATATATATATATATATACATATGGTTATATTAAACACATACATACAAATATAAAGGGAACAATGAAAAGGACGAATATGCCGCGTGTCTGTGTGTAGATAAAGTTTTTATTTATTTGTTAAAATTAACTGCTATTTCAGTCATGATTCCCATTCTCTGAAGACTTTAAAAGCAGATTAGGTTTGAGAACTATTTTTATTAAAAGTACCTGGAATATAAAGTGTTTGTTTTTGTTTCTTGATATTTGTTCGGTGTTTATAATGTTTCTTGAATCGGCCAGATTCAAACTCGCATTAAGATTCTCATAGGGCGATCAGTTATGAAAGACAGTAATCGCCATTTTGTATGCATTACAACTGAGATATTTCATTAGGCCAAATAAAAAGTTTTTATATAGTCCTAAAGTGATATTACACTCTAAGTAAAGATGTGGTTTTATACTTTTGTGTGTGTGAATTCAAACCCTTCGTTATTAAAAGTTATTTCATACCCACAATATAATTATGAAAACTTGAAAAAGTAATATTTTTAGGAAGACACACCTCATACAAGTAAACTCGATTATCAATATATGCATTTGAAGGGTTCAGTGTCATTATAAAAATCATGCTCATAAAATTTCGTAGCTGTCATAAAATTATCTGAATTTAATTTAAATTTATTTTCACATACTACTTCCTTCCTGTTTATAACACCTGTGTGAAATTTTTATTTTAACTTTAAGGGTATGGAGTCTCATTGGAATTTAACTGTCATTTTGAGGCCGTAACAACGCCCCTCCCAATTTTTTTTAATGTAACGAGACGCGAACCACGGAACCTCAGTTACACAGCTTGATACGTTAACCATTGGGCCACGCTTAGCTAAAGGCGTAAAAAAAAAAGTCCTAGCTTATACTAGCGAACGACATTTATAACAAAAATTGTTTTCTTAAATCAGTCAGAATGTCCAAAGTATTTGTTTGTTAGTTTCAGAAATTTCGTCCAAAGCTACTCAAAGGTTTTTCTCTGCATTCATAATTTTAAACTGATAGACTGGATGGAAGGCAGCTAATAGACATTATCCATCTCCAACTCGTTGGTTACTCTTGTCTAACTAAATAGTGCAAGATAGTGCAAGGTAAAATTGACTGTCATATTTTATCACTGTTTCAGTCATTTCTTACTCGATTATAAAGTTTTAAATATGGTCATTGTCAGTGAGGCTAACTTCATATTACGTTTCGGAATTCATAATTCTCTATTTTACAGCGGTATGTCTGCGGACTTACAACGCTAGAAACCTGGTTTCGATACCCGTGGTGGCAGAGCACAGATAGCCCTTTGTGTAGCTTTGTGCTTAACTACAAACAAAATACTTTTTGAGATACCAGTCTTACTAACATACACGAAATTTTCAATGTTGAAGAGTTACTCTTTTACTGCATTTTAGAAAAGACTCAGGAAAAAGAAAGAATGGGGATATAACATCAATATGACTTTGTTCATTCAAAAAGGTTATTTATAGATCAGTAAAGTATAGCAGATTACAAGTGAAGGGCGCGAAGGCGAAGGTCGGTTCGATAGATAATGTTCAAAAAGCTTTTAGATGAAGCATTATTTTTCAATACCAGTGAAAGTATCCCTACAGGCTTGGAATATGTAGTATACGAATGCATTCTTCTAACACTAAGTTATTTATAACTCTGATAATGATATGTGATGGGCTCGTGTTTCTCTGTAAAACCATACTTCAGCTTTTCAACAAAACCTTTTAATATAGGATTTTATAAATATCTTAACCATTCATCTCTTAAAGCATAATCAGATTACGTTTACTCATCTTTCCACAAAAGAAATATAAGGCGTACACTGCTTGTCTGTCTGTCTGTCTTTAACTGTCAAATATAAGATTATTCCGCCTGTTTCCTCAAGTTTATTTTTTTTCTAATCCATTCCATAAACGTGTTGTTCGACCTCACATTATCTATCGACCTCTGTTGCCTGGTATGGCCAGGTGGTTAGGGCGCTTGACTGGCAATCTGAGGATCACGGGTTCAAATCCCCGTCCCACCAAATATGGTCGCCCTTTAAGCCGTGGGAGCGTTATACTGTGAGGGTCAAATCCACTATTGGTTTGTAAAAGAGCAACCCAGAGTTAGCGGTGGGTGGTGATGACTATCTGCCTTCTCTCTGCTCTTTCACTGTTAAACTAGGGACGGCTAGCGCAGATAGTCATCGTGTAGCTTTGCGCGAAATTCAAATATACCAAATAAAAATCGACCTCTGTTTCGTTAATTAATCAACTTTTCAAATAATTAAACCTTCTACAGTTAATCATCACACGTCAACTACATTTAAAACTCTATAAGAGTAGTTGGTAAGCTACTATTAGTTTTATTAGAAAAACAAAGACAGTTTCATAAACTACCAGTCAGAATGTGCAGGGTTCGAGCCGCGATATGTCACGCTTCAGATTGTGGGCACGTTATAAAAGTGACGTCATTCCCACTATTCGGTTCAGAATAGTCGTTTAGGCTGCTAACTGGTTGTTCTACCTCGGGTCAATAGTTTTAAATCAAGGATGAGTATGCCTGAACATTGGAATATTTGACTAGGCCGCTTATTCTATTTGTCGACTAAGGTGCTAGTCTGCCTGGAAATACCAAATTTCACACAAGTAAAAGCCAAAGATCGCATGTTCTTGATGATCTCCACAACATAATAGACTCTTTCATCTTTGGGCTTCCTACAACCATACATTAACATGTTATTTAATATCGTAATCGCAAATAACTATAAACAAAGATTGTCATGGGATTTGAATTAATCCTGGTATTCATTCCATCGGTTTAAAAGAGTGTTGTTGACGTTTAAAACTTGGAATTTTGTTTCATTTCATCCACATAGTTAGCACGGTTGTAACTAGTGTAATATGCATTTTTAACTCAACATTATAGAAAGTTTCAACTGGTATCCACCAAATAAAAATGAAACCAATACCATTCTGGTAGAGGTCAAACAATTAACCATTCTTCTCTCAGTAAGTTTCTGAAAACATCACAGACGCAATTCAATTAACCAGTTTTCTTCTTTTGACTCTCATAACAATAGACAATTTAATAATACAATCGATTTGTAAGGAACTAGATTAATTATTTTTTTATGAAGTACAGAAATTGAATAACTTTGTTGTTTCGTCAGAGCATTAAGAAGAACAAGAAAATTAGCGGTTTTATACGGAAATTAACTAATGTGTCTACACAATAAAAAACAGGAAAGTAGACTATTTTTTAATTTCTTGTAAAATTGTTTGTCGAACAGTTTTGCAGGTTAAAGAGAAAAACAATGAATGTAATTTATTAGTGTAAGTCCTGTCAGAAGCAATAGCGAAATAATACTTAGGGAACTTACAGTCTCTTTCATATTTTTCACGACTTTGAATAGCATTTAAAATAATAGCAGTAAAAGGTTTGGTTTGTTTGACGTTAAGCACAAAGCTACACAATGGGCTATCTGTGCTCTGCCCACCACGGGTGTCGAAACCCGGTTTCTAGCGTTGCAAGTCCGCAGACATACCGCTGTGCCACTGGAGGGGAATAATAAAAATATGGAAAACCTATTGGATTGGAAACTTTTGTGGACTGCAACTGCCTGGGAATGAATGAGGATGACGTTTCGAACTCGCCTTCACCCCGTCTTCAACAAGAGGCGCAGCACATAAAAGTCTCCAATCCAGTGGAGTATCCTCTACTTAAAATGTCTTCTAAACACGAAAAGCGTATTTTTTCATCTAATAATCTTGATATTCTAACGTAACTAACAGTCATCCAAATCACGTACGAAAACTGAACCTCTTAATCCAAAATCCAATGTGTTTAAAAGTGTGTGTGTGTGTGTTCGTTGAATTTCGCGCAAATCTACTCGAGGGCTATCTGCGCTAACCATTCCTAATTTTGATGTGATTGACTAGAGGGAGGGCAGCTAGTCAACACCACCTACCGACAACTCTTGGGCTACTCTTTTACCAATAAAAAGTGGGATTGACCATCACACTATACCGCCCCCGCGGTTGAAAGGGCGAGCATGTTCGGTGAAGAGATTCGGGCTCTCGAATCCCAGATTGCGAGTCAAGTGCCCTAACTACCAGATCATGCCAGGTCCATGGTTAAAAGTTGCTGGGTTTACGGAAACGATGAAAGATTCACATTTTATCAATAACGATTAAAAGTATACTCTTCCATAATAGTTAATAATGACCAACCGTGGCCTTGTGGTTAGCGTGTCAGACTGAAGATTGGAAGGTCCAAGATTTGAATCGAGATATGCCGCTGCATAGCTAATGTTATTATTCGGCTAAAAGTAGCCTCATAGGCAGCAGACGATGCTGACCAGTTGCCTTCCTTCAGGACATTCCTAAATTAGGAATGGCTGTGCCTGAACCTATGGATCTTGAACTAGACATTTAACCTCCGAGTCACGTTGAAAATACCAAATATCAAGTAATAATTGGATTATTAGGCATCGTTTCCCTGTAAGGATTAACTCAAGCGTAAAGCATGAACATTGTAACATTTATTATGGCAGGTAAATCTCTCTCTATCTATCTGTAATACATACTATTGTTTAAATATTCTTTGTACCTCAGAGTGTAGATTTTGGATTCGTAAATTGCAGTGTCAAGCATGCTGAAGTGTGAAGTGTTAGGCGTACAAATCCGAGTCAAAAGAGCTAGTTCGTGAAGATTAAAGTGACCCATGTCAGTATAAGTAACCTCTACAAGGAAAGTCTATTTATGTGTTTAGTATAGACGCCCTACCTAGAACTGCGGATCTTAGATTTTGAAAATGGGTGTAAATAATGCTCATAAAGTGCTAATTATATTTCATTCTTTTTGTGAAACTCGGATTTCAAGTGGTAGGAGTTGTAGTATTCCATCTCTCTCATATGGACCAAGATCTAGTGATTAAAAATGACATAGGAGCTCATAAACAGGAGATAACAACTGTAATTATGTTATATGAAGAACTGGTCAGTGAGTGCAGGATGGACAAGCTTATATCATTCTTCCGGCCTTCCAGAATTTGCTGGAAAAGACTCATCATTTACACATACGTTGTAAAGAGGAATTTGCTCCTTTTTCTGTCTGCTGATGGTATCTGTTTGCCTAGAGATAATTTCAAAGCAAGTAGGGAAGGGTAAATAAAGGGTGTGGATGGTGTAAAAGAATGAAGCTTATATTTCATGACATCTTATATTGATCTTAGGTCATCTCCGCAGTCGAAACAGATAACAGAGCCGCAAACATGTAACAAAATCTTTCTTTCTTTAAAAAATAATATTTCAGTATGAAAATGTCCAAACAATAATTTCTTAGTGTTGGTCAGGGTTCTTGGAACGGTCCTATATGTATACCTTAAATTGTCAAGAGTGTTTGTAATTTGCTTTACGTATTGTTAGTTACATGTGCAGTACCTGAAAACAGACTGCTTCATCTAAGGCATATTTTCTTCCACACAAATGTGGACAAAGGGAAAACTGCGCTCCTCGAGAGGAATTAATATATCAAAGACGAAACACTGCTTGTTTGTTTCAAAATTTCATGCAAGGCTTTACCACGAATAATCGTCTATAATTTCGAATTGATAGAGTAAAGGGGAGGCATCTAGCCAATAAACAGCATATACAGCACTGATAGAGTAGAGGGAAGGCATCTACCCAATAAACATCATATACAGCACTGATAGAGTAGAGGGAAGGTATCCACCCAATAAACAGCATATACAGCACTGATAGAGTAGAGGGAAGACATCTACCCAATAAACAGCATATACAGCACTGATAAAGTAGAGGGAAGGTATCTACCCAATAAACATCATATACAGCACTGATAGAGTAGAGGGAAGGTATCCACCCAATAAACAGCATATACAGCACTGATAGAGTAGAGGGAAGGTATCTACCCAATAAACAGCATATACAGCACTGATAGAGTAGAGGGAAGGTATCTACCCAATAAACAGCATATACAGCACTGATAGAGTAGAGGGAAGGCATCTACCCAATAAACAGCATATACAGCCCACTTTTGGGTCATTCCTGTCTTATCGAATAGTAGTAGGGTTATACTGCCACTCTTATAGAGCACCTACGGCCCCAAAGTGTACCGTAAATTCTAACGGCAATGGTTCATGAACCATGAATCTCCGAGTTTACAATCAAGGAATGCTAAATATCTGGCCATGTGCGACTCTGAAGATGACACATTCACATAGAAATAGTAAAGAGTAGTTAAAAGTATAATACACCATTTGACATTTAGGAGTAACGCGACAAACGACTGAGTATAGATGGATGTAATTTTGTCATTATTAAGGTCACTTCGATATTATTTTCATTTTGACTGGACAATTAAACTAAAAGTCAGATGTTTTTACTTCTGTGTTGTGTGAATACACAGAAAACTAAAGAATAAGTTGTTATTATCACTTTTTATAGTCGTGATCTCGTTATGAAACTTTTCTCAAACAGATAATTTCTAGATTATTAAAGCGCTCCTTCTTCTATAAGGAAGTCAGATGAAATTACACGAATATCATGAAAAGATGCAAAGTTCTTTCTAATCTAGTATATTTCATCTTTGCTATATTCGTCCCTCACGAGAAGTACAATTTTTCTATTCAAATCGCAAAGGGATTTCTCGAGTTCTTCCGTATTTAAATAATATAATTATACTTTCTTGAAGTTCGCCTTAGTTTATCACGGTGTCCCTTTTTATTTCATATAGCTATCTAATTAATACGTGATAAAATACAATATCTTTCCCCTTAAAACACAAGCTTCAGCACTAAGATGTCCGTCTCATTTTCTTGTTAGAAAATACGACATTGAGGATTAAACTATGAAAAAAAATATTTATTTTCGCTCTTAGCGGTATATTCGTGACTTAATTTGCAGAAATCTGTATTAACAAATGCCAAGCGTGTGAACACATATGCAAGATTAGTTTGCAGTAATCTGTGTTATAAATACTGTCTGAATATATTCGCAATTTAGTTTGTATATATATATATATATATATATAAAGAGAGAGCAATTAAGATTTATAAAGGATTGCTTAGAATATATTTAGAGGTACTTCTTCTCTCCTGTTTTTGTGTATATGTGTTCAGTGTTGTAGTCGTAATGACTGAGCATCTCTTCCTAGAAATGTAATTATAAACTTGAAGATATTGGTGGTAATTATGCTATAACTCTTTCGGCCATGGCAATAAAAACAGGTGATTGTGCGTCACAGACACATCTCCATTGCCAGCTCTTGACATCAAAAAGAAATACAACGACAAATATCAGGTCATAGATTTATTGCTAAGCGACTCAGACGAACGGAACGTTACCAGAAGACAACTGGCTTTTATATATACACATATATTAGATTTTACCATACGTCAACACTTACACTAAATTAAAGGGCTGTAATGTATGTCAGCATTGACAATAAATTATGGGGCTCTATTATGGTTCTGCTTTAGTATTTCATAAAAAGTAAATAAACAATAAGATTGTGGTGTAAGTTTGTGTATGACCTGGAAATAAACAACACTTATATAGTTGATGAGTTTATCTTTCCACTTCGTCCAACTCCAAATTATTATAGTTTTTGTGTGTGCTCTACCTTTAAACAAAAAACTGGTGGCTCTAAGATCAACGAGATACGATTTCTTTTCATTTTCAACTTTAATCAATTACCAGGCGCGGACTTGCCCACCGGCAAACCGAGAGAAATCCCTGTGAGTCTCCTTGGAAAAAATACGTAAAAAAAAGATTAATTGCCTGTTAGAACATTATGAAAATAATGATATGCATCGAAAAGGATTTACTTAACAATATTTTTGTTGAAGACGTTATCTCCTGTCTTGTGAAGGACTCCTCTGAGTTTGCAGCATTACTGATCGTGTGAACTATGTATGACTCGTGTTTTAACATCAAATTACATATGCTTCTTAAGAATGTTTTTGTGTCTTCTTCCCAATTTTTTCCCGGCATAATTTTAGAATCCATTTCGGCCCATTAGCTACTGTTGGTATATTGCACATAGGTTGTAATTATAACATTGATATAAAACTAACTATGTGTTATCATTAGACTGTTTTACAAATGATAAATTATATTGTGGTGTATCTGTGTAATGCTATAAACCTGTAATTTATACGTTCCTTAAACTTGCACAATTATCACGTTGTTAAAAAAGAGAGACAGAATTACAAATGACAAGTTAGAAGTGAATCACGTATTGCTTGCACTTTCATATTTTCGTCATGTGATGAACAATAAAGCCATAAAGAAATATTACCACAGGGTGGTGAAAATGAGCATGTTTAGATAATTTTACTTTCCACGCTACAGCAAAATAAAATTTCTGAAAATTGTTAGAGAACAAAGTACTACTATATATTTATGACTCGTATTTCACACTCTAATACCTTATAGATATTCTGAAGGTTGTTACAGACCAAACTGTCACCTTATATTCATTACATATGCTTCACACTAAATCTGTTCGTAGCAATTCTGAAGATTTTTTACGCAACAACACATCACTTAGAAGACAGGGCATATTTTATGCTATACTAGCGAAAATCCCCGGCTTCTCTCGGGTTATCAGGTTGACATATTCTAGATGATTATGTCTCTGTGTGTGTGTGTATTCTGAACTTATTTTAGCATCCCGCAGGTGGACATGGTCTTAAACTCGGAACTTCTTTTGGTTTATGCGAATGAATTGCAGTTTTTCTGTTTCAATTTTGGCATACATTACGATTTGCCCAATACAATTTTAGTGACAGGGGTGTAAGGTGGCCGTGAAACCTTGTAAGTGTAGTGAATGTTTTTATGATTTAAAGAAATTAATAAATAAGTCTGAAGTAAAGACATAGTGTGAAATAACCTAGTCTAGAGCCAAGTGCATAAAAATTAATATGAACTTAGAAATATCGATCCAATTTTAAACTTAAATCGTTTCTGACTTAAGGTAGTTTGTGTTATACCACCAACATTTTTAATATAAAAAAAACATCTTTAATTAACAGAGAATAATTAAGAAATCAATAAATATTTTTCCAGTTTTGTTGTCTATACATTTCATTTTATACTTTCGGAACATAGACTAACAATAATATTAGGTTATACTTTTGTTGCTAAGCAACGTGACATAAAAGCCGTTGTTGGAACGCATTGTTACCAAAATGAACTGGCTTTTCTATATATTAGAAGGGTATACAGGGTATATTATGGGGTGGTAGTACTTGCCTCGTCATTTTTGACGGGCTATACGTGTATAATAAAATAGCGTGTCTGTCTGTGATTTATATTTGTAATATAAGGAACCACTTCTTTTCTGTGTTTTTTCGCTAGCTTGCCTCATTAAAAGATGCGCACGCGCATACGTTCACGCACGTGGATAAGGTAAGTAATAATACCCAGGTGCACACCTTCAGGGTCTACTTTGTATGGGTGCAAAATTTCAGATTTCTAGGTTGTTTCCTCTTGGAGCTATGGCGGTCATACGCGAACACCCTTTTAAAGACATAATTTTGCCTATTTTAGATAATCCATCCTCTTTTTTCTTTGTCTCACATGAAAATATGAACAGAAAAATATCATGAGAAATGTCACATATAAACTTGATTTGTATATAAACACAGCTATATTTCTTTCTGACAGTCTCGAGTTTTTATTAATAAGAACAACATATTTTGTTCTTTGGTCAGTAAATCCATATCAAAGATAATTTTGTTCTTGCTTGACAACTTTTTTTCATGATTCAATTTTATTCACTTCAAAAACAAACAACTTTCAAAGAAAGTACAACGATAAGCTACATGATTACCGAACCAAAATAAGAGAAAAACTGTATTAGTAAACTAGCGGTAAGTTAAGAAAAGAATGTAATGGATTTTATATCGCTAAATAACCAATTCAACTACGTCTTATCAAAACAGTGCTGCTGAAAGATTAACGCTAAGTAACCAGTTCAACTACGTCTTATCAGAACAGTGCTGCTGAAAGATTAT
>NW_013668247.1:115894-122031 GCF_000517525.1 Limulus polyphemus
TAGCGTTGTAAGTTCGCAGACATGCCGCTGTGCCACTGGGGGGCCAGTCGTTATGTTAAGGTTATATTTATGTGCTAGTTTTTCCAACTTTCTGATTTTAGTTTTTAAGAAAACTAGCACATAAATATAACCTTGACATAACGACTGGATTCATTTTCACCCCAAGAATGAGAATTAAACACACGATAAGAAAGTTAAATAATGAACCCACTCCACCAGGAAATGTTTATATATGAATAAAAACAAACATAGTTTTGCTGAACAGAATGTCACAATACTAAAATATGAACCTGACATTACCTGAAGAAAAATCAGAGAAAACTTACTAATAAAATCAAACAATCCCACAATCATCAAATACCCAGACACATAAATCAAACAATCCCACAATCATCAAATACCCAGACACATAAATCAAACAATCCCACAATCATCAAATACACAGGGTATTTGATGATTGTGGGATTGTTTGATTTATGTGTCTGTGTATTTGATGATTGTGGGATTGTTTGATTTATGTGTCTGGGTATTTGATGATTGTGGGATTGTTTGATTTATGTGTCTGTGTATTTGATGATTGTGGGATTGTTTGATTTATGTGTCTTCAACTACGTCTTGTCAGAACAGTGCTGCTGAAAGATTATCGCTAAGTAACTAGTTCAAATACGTCTTATCAGAACAGTGCAGCTGAAAGATAAATAGCAAATTATACATTATACGAAAATCTACACTATGGGCTATCTGCACCTTACCCACCTTAACGACGTAAGCCAGTATACTTGCCTCTGAACCACTGGGGGAGGGGATACCGAAATACTTTGTGAGTAATCTAGTCTATATTTATAAATAACGTTTGCAAACATTCTAACTGAGCCACCACGTTGGGAGATGCACTGACTTGACCGTCTCATCAGTACTCTGTAATATAAGGCTATTACATGTTGGTTAGAGCACTACCTTCAATAACTTATTAAGTGCTCTAATAATGAGTTGCGTATCGTTAGAGAAGACTAATGATTTATATTTTGAGTTAAAATCCGTCCAGGTGCATACAGGATCCTAATTTGCAAACTTTGACATATTATGAAGAACTAGTATAAAATCTTGATCGGTAAACACAATTTAAAACCAATGGTAATGCGTACTTATAATTTACGAAATATTACTGAGCACATTTTATGAAATTAGAGAAAAATATAGTTCCAAATTCTGACACCAAAATGTTTAAAACAGGCAATAATATCTAGCTAACAGGTAAAAGAGTCTTTTTAGCTATGTATCTAATGCAAAATAAGTCCTTGTATAAGATAACTTTATTTATTGTGTGTATTGAATGTCATACATAGAAATAATTCTTTTTATCCTTGTCATATCCATGATCTATAAAATCATTCAATATTAAACAAAAGTGAATATATTAATATTAAAGCTTATGGAGAAAACGAACAAGTGTTGAAGGCACTTGAAAACATTATGCTGTTAATGCGAACAGTCGTTACTGTATGGTATGTTGTGTTTCTCTTCTGCTTGAAAAAACATGTGTAAAGTATTAATTCTTCCAAGCTGTTTACCCCCTAAAAAAACGCTTTTGTTTGTTGTTAGCGCAAAGCTACACGATTGGTTATCTGTGCTGTATCCACCACAAGTATTGAAACCCGGTTTTTAGCGATATTAGTCCCCAGACTTACCACTGAGCCACTGGGGGAACGAAGAAAAAGAGTAACGTGTTATGTTGTTAAAATACAAAAATTAAAAATCACAGTAAGACAAAACTTTTAGAACTTTATTACCTTACTTCTCACAGGTTGCTGTATAAACATATGTTACTTTCTTTACACAGGGTGCTGTATAATCATATGTTACTTTCTTTACACAGGGTGCTGTATAATCATATGTTACTTACTTCTCACAGGTTGCTGTATAATCATATGTTACTTTCTTTACACAGGGTGCTGTATAATCATATGTTACTTTCTTTACACAGGGTGCTGTATAATCATATTTTACTTTCTTTACACAGGATGCTGTATAATCCTATTTTACTTTCTTTACACAGGGTGCTGTATAATCATATGTTACTTACTTCTCACAGGGTGCTGTATAATCATATGTTACTTATTTCTCACAGGGTGCTGTATAATCATATGTTACTTTTTTTACACAGGGTGCTGTATTGTCATGTTGCTTACTTTGCATATGGGCTATTGTACTGTTGTATGTTATGTAGTTCAAATAAGGGTTTCCGTACTCTCACATGACTGCTGTAAGGTGGTACGTTACACATGAGTGGTCGTACTTCAAAAGTGTTAGTGTATTATTGCATTGTTTTGTTCCAGTTACCATAAAATTGCATGGCTTTTTAAATTGACTAATAATTTCAGAGAGAAAGTAGAAATATATGGCTCACTTAGGCCTCGCCTATGAGACCAGTGTTAAACTATGTCTGTACTAGAACTCTACGTATATATTTGTTTAAATTGGATGTAACCAAATGATTATTGTATTGCTTGGTCTAAACTTTCCACCTACGCTTACAGCACAAAAAGGTTCCACAAAACTAACAAACTATCATCAAAAGTGTTTTTTTTCTCCTCCAAAATTCTAACTATATTGAAAAGTAGCTGTTTATGTCCCTTCATTTAATGTGAGTGATCTATTTTGTTTTTCAAGATTCCACTCCCACTAATGTTATATATAAGTATTGTAATCATTAATGTTTTTACACTAAGTGTGTTTCTCTCCTCGTTATAATCTTTTGCAATCTGGAGTAAAAAAAAAATTAATGGCTTTTGGTCAGTTTTACTTTCTATTTTGAGTTTTGAAAAACTGATTTAACAACTAATACGACATCTTACGAAACTGTGATTTGTGATGAATTTCACCTACTCATTACCATTTTCATTTACCAACTAGGATACCATTTTATAAGGCCATGGTTTCTGGCGAGGTTTACCATCTATTTATCATCCTAGTTTACCAACTAGGATACCATTTTATAAGACCATGGTTTCTGGCGAGGTTTACCATCTATTTACCATCCTAGTTTACCAACTAGGATACCATTTTATAAGACCATGGTTTCTGGCGAGGTTTACCATCTATTTACCATCCTAGTTTACCAACTACGATACTATTTTTACACACCTTAATTTCTGGAGAAATTTTACTTGCATGTTCTGTGCTTTTTAACTTCTCTTTAGGAATCTGAAGAGGATTGCATGTCTCCAAGATTCCGTTGTGTATAATCTTACTTTCTGGATAATTCTACCTGTTTTTTAGGACTCTTAACCAACTGATTCTACAAGCAGCATTTTCCAAGCTGTGGTTCCTGATGAATTTTTCAAGGTGTTTGGAATTTAAAAAAATATTTTTATCAAGTAAGTAAGCGTCCATCTAACACATCTGTGGTTTCCGGGTAATTTTACCTAACGTTAAGAATGTTTAAGAACATTTTTATCAAGCAAGCGTCCAATTAACACACCTGTGGTTGCCGGGTAATTTTACCTAATGTTAAGAATGTTTAAGAACATTTTTATCAAGCAAGTGTCCAATTAACACACCTGTGGTTGCCGGGTAATTTTACCTAATGTTAAGAATGTTTAAGAACATTTTTATCAAGCAAGTGTCTATTTAAAATAGCTGTGTTTTCGGATAATTCAACCTGATGCTTGAAACTTTTAAGAACCTTTTCAACAAGTAAGAATTCGTTTTACGAAACAGAGTTTGCAAGGTAATTGTCCCTGATGTTTACAGTCTTTAAGAACCCATTTTACACCGGAAGGGTGGGTGGGTGAAAAAGGTCAATTGTTCATCATTGCACTTTTTAATAAATAGATCCTTATAGAAATGTCGATAGGTATCAGAGAAAATGTTAACAGAGAATGGTAATATTTCCAATGTGTATGCGTGTTTTTTTGTTTTTTTTGTTGTTGTTATTCTACTTCATTTTGATCTAATTAACTTGGTAGTTGATGTAATGTTGAATATTCTAAAAATAATAATATTGGAGTATTATCTTCATATCTATAAGCCATAGATTCAATGTTAGTTTAGGAAAAATACAATACTGCCTATAAATGATATTTGTATTTTACTTTGAAATACGTAGTACTCCAAATAAATCAAGCTGGAATGTCTATGGGTAACCGAAAACAAATGAAAGTGTCAGTTTTTGCATATTGTTTTTTATGTCTGTCTGTGACTTATTAGGCGTGGCGTAGCATGTTTACGTCACGTTGCTATAGATCCAATGATTGATAGAAGGGCGACTGTCAAATCGTACTTTTCGATTAAGAACGGCAAAAGAGTTGGAGGCTGGTGCATTGGTTAGCTGCCCTCCCTCTATTTTAACAGAAACCATTTTACCAAGTGAGAAAAACCTTAGTAAATGATTTTTAATAAGTATTCAAATGCCTCAAGAGCTGATCAAAAGTATAATTCAACGACTGATCATTAGCAGGCTGACATGAAATGAAGGTAACTGTTTTATGCGCGTACTTCACATCTGTATATCTCATGTATTACTGGAAAAATTAAATCTTGTTCTTAATGAAAAAGGCCCGGCATGGCCAGGTGGTTAGGGCACTCGACTCGCAATCTGAGGGTCGCGGGTTCGAATCCCCGTCACACCAAAAAATGCTCACCCTTTCAGCCGTGGGGGCATTATAATGTGACGGTCAATCCCACTATTCGTTGGTAAAAGAGTAGCCCAAGAGTCGGCGGTGGGTGGTGATGACTAGCTGCCTTCCATCTAGTCTTACACTGCTAAATTATGGACGACTAGCGCAGATAGCCCTCGTGTAGCTTTGCGCGAAATTCAAAACAAACAAACTTACTGAAAAATTGTGGTTCAACGGTAAGTTTACGGATTTAGAACGTTAAACTCCGGAGTTCAATTCTCAACGGAAGACAGGGCGTACATAACCTACTAGGTAGCACTGCGCTGGAAAAACAACCAATTATGCTGCAAATTTCTATAAGACAGAGCGTACATAACCTACTAGGTAGCACTGCGCTGGAAAAACAACCAATTATGCTGCAAATCTCTATAAGACAGAGCGTCGCTATTGGTTGTAAATGAAACTATAAATACTTACATCAGTTATTTCATTTACGTTTTTCATCAGATATAAAGACAATTTATGGTGTGAGAACTAAAACACATAGTTATAAAAATATACAAGAAACTAGCCCTATTTTCACAACTGCTTGCTTGTTTGTAATTTTTTGCACAAAGTTACATAATGATTATTTACGCATGGTCGTCCCTAATTTTGAACTTTTAGGAATAGATTAGATTAAAGGCAGTTAGTCAACAACACACACCGCCAACTCTTGCCTGAACGAATTGTGAAATTTGACCATCACACTTGTAGTGCACCCATAGCCCAAAGTGCGAAATGCGTCTTTTGTGGCAACGGGACACGAGCCATGAATTCTTAGGTTCATATTCCGGCCACACAAACTAATGTACCACACACGACCCTACAAAAAATGAGCAATTGCTTTGATTATAATTTCACGGTAACGTATATGTTATATTAGATCAACGGTAAGCTTAACGCTACGACTTAGGATTCGATTCCTGCAGCGGACAAAGCGCAGATAGCTCATTGTACAGCTTTACGCTTACACAAATAATCGTTAGAGTAAGATTATCATAGACTTCTTCCTGTGAGGTAACCTAATAACAGATAAGTTAAAGTAAGGTGATTATAATTTATTATTGATTATATTTGTAATAATGTTAGTCTCATTATGAGTTAATCCATAGTTTTGTTTTGAGTTTACTTACTGATTATAGCTCTTACATAAAGGAAGAATATTTTAGAAAAGGTACGACGTTTCGATCACTAGAGTGATCATTCTAATGTGCACAAGTTTTAACCGTAAAGAAGGTTTTAGTATTTAAGTCAACATTCAACAATCTAAAAATGTATAATGTTTTAGAACTTGCAGTGGTTACTTATGCCTGTGCATATCAATATGCGTGAATTGACAGATTTATTTGTGTCTAAACAGAAACAAAAAGTGAATAAATATGAAATACGTTTAAGCGGAATATTTGCATTAGATTAGGAATGTCTGGGAAAATAGTGATCAAAGATATATAAAGATGTGTCTCTGGTTACTTAGCG
>NW_013668247.1:122842-134125 GCF_000517525.1 Limulus polyphemus
GAAGTGATAATTTCTTCATTGTGACATCACATAGTAACAACGATACTTTGAGGTAAGAAGTGATAATTTCTTTATTGTGACATCACATAGTAACAACGATACTTTGAAGTAAGATAGATATCATTTCTTTATTGTGATGTAACATAGTAACAGCGATACGTTGAGGTAAGAAGTGATAATTTCTTTATTGTAAAGTTACATAGAAATAGTGGTATGTAGAAGTAAGATGGTTAAAAGTCTTCTTTTTTTTGTAACATAGCAACAGCAGCACGTTGAAGTGAAATGATTATAGCGTCTTTCTTTTTATGTAACGTAGCAACAGTAGTTATGATTGTTGTACAGAAAAACTTGCGCAGTAGTTTTGCAAAGTAGTATAAATATATATACCTTCTTCAGGCAGCGTGTGCAAGCATTATCTACAATGAAGTTATAAAAACTGATCCCATCAAAGCTAGAACCCATTAGCGGTGAGTTTATCGATGAATAGAATAGTCTCCAGAAGTAATGGAAAGGTGAAATGAAAGAATAAAAGCGAAAATTCACGGAGAGGACAAACAACCAAGAGAGATGCTAACTGGAATATATTTTAGGGAATTTTTGAAAGAAAAGCGCGACAAAAATCAAAAATAAGAATTACAAGATATATAAAAAAATCTTCAAATCTGAAAAAATAGCATAACTAAGAAAAATTCATAATTATCATAGGAATTAAAACAATATTATTCTTTATAACATATTTTTTATTTCTAAATATGATGTTAAATCTTTTCTGAAGTACAAGTTTTTTTCTAACTTTCATCGTCGCAAATTCTAAATTCTTCAGGATACATAACAAATTCTGAAAAACGCACAATTTAAGTCATATATAGAAACGACAGCAATAAACATCTAATCCTTAAGAAATTCGAAAGCCAAAAAGTTGGATATCAATTACTTTTTCATCTGGATTTTTAGTGTAGTTTTTGTATATTGATTAGTTATATTCAGTCTGTACTTAAGAAAACATGTAAGCTCTAAGAAGTCTAATTTTAGGGAAGCAGCATTTTTATTCGATCTAAAATAATATAGTTGTTCTAATATATCCTAGGTGAAACAGGAAAAGTATACAAAGAATTAACTAATATTAACATTTTTCCATTACACCTTTCGTTCAATTCTTTTCTATCTAGTTATATATATTATCTATCAATATGTTCTTAAGTATGTATGTATCTATCTAGATTGCTTATATTCAGTCTTTTTTTTTCGTATGAATATTACATCGAGTTCATTTATTTTTCTAATCAGATGATACATGTTTGCAATCTAAATCAGCTTTTTTGGGGAGGAATTATAATAATTGTTTTAGGATTTTAGTAACGTACATGGGCATCAGCAAGAAGCATATATCTTTCTTTATTCATTCAGTATATATGTATATATATGATGTTTCTTTAGACTTTGCCCTCTCCCCCTGGGAGAAAGTTCTATGGACCCCCATGGTAACACACACACACACATACAGTATATGTGTATATATATGCTAAATAGGTTCACAGTCAATGACTTTCACTTCTGTGGCACTTGACCATCGTAATTCATTTGAAGAACTGTTTTAGTTTATTGACTAAAGTCGTCATTATCAGCTTGAGATTTTTAAATCATAATTAAATTACTTCTGCAAATAGACTTATGACTTATCTAAGACATGTTTGGATAATCTTGAAACAGTATTTCATTTATAAGTAAATTCAAACTCAATTTAGCAATAAAAAAAAGAATATAAAGTGGATCTTACAAAATATTGCTAACTCGTGTGGGTTTTTTAAGAGTACAGATAAGGAATAAATGTGAAATTATGATTACTTACTTGTATAACGTGATGCGCTGCCTTATACTTCACGCAGGGATGTCGGTGCCTTTGAAACAAGCGTGCTGGTCAGTGTTTCAAGTTAAACTGAAAGTTCTCTAAGCAATAACTGCGGGCATCAGGTCTTCTTATACTCCCATCCAGGGCGCTACCGTTCATAAATGGTGGCGCCCTCCAGCAGCTAAGCTGAAATTCAACACCCACACAATAAGTGTGGGCGACATTAGCCTAAATAACGTGTATGGTAGTGTGTGGTGGTATTTTGACCACTAGAAACAGAAGTTGTGATTTCAGCTACCAATAAAAGAAATAATTAATCTTTGGATCAACCCCTACAAGTGCGGACAGCTGGGAAACAAATATCGTAAGAACACCACTTTTTCAATTCATCACACCGTAAATACGTGTAATAGAAACTTCTTTTGTTTCCATTATAAACTTCCTGATTTCTGCTTTTTTTCTTTTTCTACAGTTTTCAGAAGATGTAAAATATGCTTGATATAACATGATCAAGTAAATTTTCTAACAATTAAATTATTAAAAAAACATATATGAGGAACTAACGAACATATATATAATTATACATTTAATGGTTCATCGAGGTTGTTTTTATTGTGAACAATCACCAGTAGCTGTTATAAAGATAAACAAAGAGCACTGAACAAAATAATTATAGTTCTAAAATTTTATAATAACTTATACAGCCTAAAATAATATTATGACACCACACACTTTGCACTTCATTAGTGATGGTTTAGTTTATCTGTGTGCATGATGTTAATCATGAGGTTTCTTACAAACACAATGTAAGTGAAGTTTCTGATCACGGTAAATCTACGATCAGTATTATTTGAGTAACGGATGACTTTGGTTTATAATGGATTAGTTACAGGATATTACAACGTGAAAACCTGTAATGTAATAATACTAACAACTAACTTGTAGACATCACTTCTTACCATATCAGATCTTGATAGGCTGGAATACGTTTTGCGGTTCATTTCGTCTGGCAGCATACTTTCATTTCATCTTTACCGTAACCTGACCCTCTCTGTGCATAGCACATTTAAACTGGGGGGTTGTAACCCATAAAGTAGTAGGATTATAACAACTATTGATATCAGTGTTTGTGTAAATCTGATGTTATCTATTATCTAGCTAATATCACATTACCTATATATCAGGTATTTTCGATTACCTGATAATCGACTGCTAATCCCTGCCAAACAGGCATGTTATGTACACGTATAAAGCTGTACTTGTAGGGATTTCAATTGCGATTTTCAACACGTTGGTAAAACAGAATAGCCGTCCGTCATTTTGAGATAATAGCAAGAGGGAAGGCAACGGACCAGCAGCGCCCGCCGTAACAAGGGCCTTTTCCGGCTTTACCTGAGCCGAATAACGAAATCAACTATCACTTTTATAACGCACCCACAGCTGAAAGTGCAGGACGTGTTTAGGCATCATGTCTCGAACCTCGGACCCTTCGACACACTAACCACTAAGCTACGCCTACAGGTTTTTCTAATGCTTTAATGTGGTCTAAACTAATAACCTCGCGTCGTGTGCTGCTAGGAGGAGTATTAAAGTTACCGATGTAGTTTAATAACATAAACTAGTCACATTCACAAAGTTATATGACACTACTTCTAGAATAAGACCCGAGAAAAAATATTTTTAAAGTTAAAGGAAAACCAAAAGTTAATAAAATGAAATTGCTTTCATACCACAAAACGCAGTTCTCAAAATACTCAACTAGATGGAAGAAGTCGCCAGTATTCTTTTCTCTGAACTTTAGTTTAATTCTCCTAACGATTGAATAAATTGCCTTTCATGAAAAATATTTGTAAGCTGTCTTGTATCCTCCTGGTAACTATGATTCTAGAAGTCTACTTTAGAAAGTATTAATTTTTTTCATGCACATAATATTTTGCTCTCGAGACAAAGAACAAAAGTCAACAGTTCGACGTTAAACCTTAAAAACACAAATAATTCACAGACATATCCCTATCCTGGTAGCCTTGATGGCAGAAGAAAAGACCAGTAATTTATTTTAATTTTACGTAAAATGCCATACACGGAAACACTTTTGAGTTTCGCGTTCCTTATCGATCATGCTCCTAGTTTCGCATTTTAGTTAACAATGAAATTGGACTCGTAACACATGAAACAATAATATTGTTTCAGATATAAAAGTGATATTTCTGTCAACAGTGTTAATAACACGGTTTTTGTTTTGTTTTATATGTTAGAAAGAACTATGATTTTTAAAATTCACACAAGCTTATAACTTTTGTACATAAAAAAAACATTTGTTTATTTTATTCATAAGGTTCCTATTATATTTCACCTGGTATCATCAGGTGAAATACAATAATAAAATAATCAAGAGTTTTACTATGTACAACCGATAAAAACTTGTGTGGAGTATTTCGCTTTGCTACTTTTGACAGTGCAGTAGTATACTGAATATGAAGTACACCTTGAAAGGTACAGAAAGAAAAAGTTCAGTAAATACACTTATCTTTATTTTTCTATTTGATAGCACTTTGTCAGATATGCACTTAGTAGTTTAAAGTAGATACATCGATGTTTGCTTTAAGACCATCTTTAGACTACACGCATGAGTTTAATGGAAAAAAAGAACTACAGTTGAAAGCGGTTACGTATACATAAAAACCTTCTATAAAGGTTAACGTAAAAGTCTAAATATTACATGAATATTGCGTCACAAACTGTTTTAGATATCTTAAATTAATCATCTTCGGGTAAAATACACGAAAACGTTCGGAAAAGGTTGATGTAAAAGTCTAAATATTACATGAATACTAGCAGAGACCCCGCAAAATATATGGAGTCAAATTAATATCTTTAATGCAACAGCATTTTTTTAACTACAGGATTTCTAAATAATACAAAATAATTATAATCGCAGACATCTAAATCTATAAGTCTAATTGTCTTAGGCCTAACATTAGTTTAGTCTTTATTAAGTACGGCCTATATTCGATATTGAGATAAATTACCACTGTAACTTGTATACATTTTTGCTTTACTTTAGTTAAGGCTAAGCTTTACCGTACTTAATACTATCAGTAAATAAACTTTCAATTTTATCCTTCGACTTAACGTTATACCTTTTTTAAAAAATTTGACAAGCTTTTAATATGTTGTTGTATAAAATGTCTACTAAAGTATATTTACATCAGCCTTTCCTTTACATTCGTTGAAGTGGAGTGCACGTGTATTTTCCCAAACTGTTTTTAGTCGTCTAAACTCAGTCATATCCAGATAAACCTTGACGGGATTAGGGCTTTCCACTGTTCATTAAAAAAACAAAAAAAAAACGTTTATGCATGTATTAAAACTGTCTCGTGTTTATAATACAGAATTTTACTGCACTCACTGCATACATATTAAGACTTATAGAGAGTACAGATGGCATTAATCTTAACACTAAATATACTTTACACATATTTCATGTACTTGTTTGTTTGTTGTTAAGCTCAAAGCAACACAGTGAGCTTCCTGTTTTCTGTCCACTGTAGGTATTGAAGCCCTAATTTTAGCATTATAAGCCATCAGACTTACTGCTGAGCCACCAGAGGGCTTTTTATGAACTATTATATGCTGTCTTTGTATATATACTTATGATTTCACTTTAAACGTCATTCTTCCTACAATAAAGACGTCAAAAGCAAATTTAGCCAGGAATATAATAAAAAAATACAAGTAATTAAAGATAAAATAAAACAATAACACATTTATAGTTTAATTACATAGTATTTGTAACTTTGTTGCAAACATGAACACAAACAAATAAAACTGATACCCAGCCTATAAAAATATTTAAAATTGTCAGATAATAATCCATACGTTGTAGTTTTGTTTTTAAAAAATTGTTGAAGCAGTAGGCGTAATTATATAAATGAACAAAATATAATGTTAAGAGGGGAAAATAGCGAATCGAAATAAAGAGAGAAAAACAAAACGTATACCTACGTTTTTACTTCTCACAACTATGAAAGCTGAAAATTGTTCAGAAGGTTATTTTTAAATATTTTAATCCAACAACAAAAAAACCTAGAGGACGTTTTTGAAAAAAATCAAATACTTCAAAAAAACCTATTCATTTTATAACTTACAATAAAAAAAGAGTGGTACTACCGAATTTTTTTCATTAATTCTAACCTTAAGAATAGTAATCAGCAAACTCTCGCGAATTCGTAATTGCTCCTCAGCATAATTGGAAAAGTTTGATAATTATTAGTCTGAAGTTTAGAATTAATCAGCAACATTTGACAGTACCGCTCTCTGTTTAAATTGTAAGTTATAAAGCAAACATATTTTTAATGTATTTAATTTTTTAAATCATAGATTAACCGCTTGACAATGACTCTAGTTGCATTGAAAGTTTTACACTTTCAGATATAGCTTTTAACGGGTTATAAAATAAAAGGTTCTAATTTTTGTGTTTATGTTGGAGTAAAATTAATTTTAATTTAGATTTTTATTTTTCATAACTTAATTTGAATTTAAGAGTTGAAGGTTTTATTGTGTTTATTTGTATAGAAGGTAGGTTGTAATTTTCATTTTAGTGTATGTTACTTTATGTATGTTTTAATGTTTATTTGTGGTGTAGTATAAAAATGTTTTGTTTGTTTATAGAGTGAGGTTTTAATTTTACGATATAAATGTAGTTAACATTGGAATGTGGTATAATGCATTTAGTTTGAATTATTATGTATTTATTCAATTAATACAGAGTTACATAAACGAAACAGAATATTGAATTAATATAAATATAATGAATATACTTTAAAAGAACATGAAACTGTTGAATTTGCCGTGTTTAATTCTAACTTATTTTATTAGCAGACCAGATGAATATCATTTGGCTTACCTTTTGTGTATGATGTTAATTGGGTTGAAATTAAATAGCATTAAATGTTTTTAGTAATTTTTATTTTACAATTCTTATTTTCCGCCTTAGGTTTTCCTAAAATTTTTAACTTATTCAGATATTAAGTAGTAGTTATAGATATCAAACTGCACTGAGTTTTAGAATTGTTGAAAAACTTCTTGCATATTCCTAAAAATTTCTTTCATTTAAAATTGTTAAATCAGAGTTTTTCAAGTTATTCCATGGTTTACTTTTTTACTTTTGAGGTCTCATAGCATAAAATTCTAAATCATATAAAAACACAAGTTTGATTTTTGAGAGATCAAATTAATGACAAATATAAGTTACTTACGTTTTTCAATATACAATTAAAATGATATTTGTCAACCTTAGATTATTCTGTTTCTAAATTGCGTTTTATCTATTTAAGAAAATTAATTGAAAAGAAATGCAATAAGGTGTTAATTCAATGTAGAGTTAACCAATTACATAAATTAAGTCGACTTCGTTCTGTTTGTTTTTTAAATTTGGCGCAAAGCTAGCCGTCCCTAATTTAGCAGTGTAAGACTAGAGGGAAGGCAGCTAGTCATCACCACCCACCGCCAACGTTTGGGCTACTCTGCCAACGAATATTGGGATTGACCATCACATTATAACGCCCCCACGGCTGAAAGGGCGAGCATGCTTGGTGTGACGGGAATTCGAACCCGCGATCCGCAGATTGCGAGTCGAGCGCCCTAACCACCTGGCCATGCCGGGCCCGACTATACAGCATGTAAATAATTTGTTTACAAACCTCGCGATATCATTTCTAATTATTGTAATTATGAACTTCATGAAGTGGATAAAAGAACATTGGCACACGAAGCTTGTTCCAATTATACCTTGATACCGTGAGAATCTATGCTAGTAGTCTAATCTTGTCATCTTTGTTTTTACTATTGTAATTCTGGAAATAAATTATACAATAGATATATATATTCAAAGAAAAACACGAATCTCTTGTTCACCTTCGAAAAACGTACTGACCTGGTTAAACAAAAGCAGATAAAGGAAACAAGACTACAAAATAATACGCCAATAAACTCGATGATATATTAAAATATAGTACACAGTTTCTGAGCTGAGGCTGAATGAAGATCCAATGTCTACAAGGAAAACAAAATTGCAACAATATTTATCGCAATATAATATTCCAGCATGAATATCACCTAATATAGTCCCTTTATACACGTTCTCAGTAATAATTATCTCCTTCGTTAACCGTTTACGAAAATTCATAAACAGAACATTCCTTTAAGACCAATAGTTTCAAACATAAGCACTTGCAATAATAAACTAGTTGTTTCTTTATTTCTTTTCGGCAATCTTCTTAATGAATATAAGAAGATTGAATTCATTGTTAAAGTTAGTTTGGAGGTTTTTCAATATGAAATTTAATCAAAAATGTGTATATGGCCAACTTTCATCTGGAATCACTTTATGCTACGATTCTGCTACAAAAGACCATTGATTTATATTCAGAACTGTCGTGTTTATGTTTTATTTCTCGAGTACAGTGAATTTTCTTTTTCAATGTTTTATTTTCCAAATCGATGTATAGTGCAGCTAAAAGATCTCATTTCATGTTTATTGGAAACATTTATTACCAGGTTTACGGTTTTAGTATGGGATCTAAGACTCCATCTCCTATGGTTATTTTTTTAACAAGTTCATAGAGCTTAAGCCATTTTATTATAGAATGTATGTTGATGACACGTGTTTTCAATCATAAAGCATGTTGAAATTCCTTTGCATTGTTTGAATAGTAAGCATCCAAACATAAAATTTACTGTTGAATATGAACAAGTTGTTATTCTTAAATACTCTTGTTTACAATAGACAAAGTACTTTTGATGCATGTGTTCGTCGTAATCTGACTTATGTAAGAGGTTATGCACATTTTAGTTGTTTCGTTCCTAAGCTCTTCAAGGTAGCTTTCGTTAAAATATTTATTAATCATGTTTACAAGATTGTAAACGGTTATATTCTAACTTTCATGATGAAATAAATCCTATTAAAAACTTTCTCAAATACAATCACTTTGGTGGTACTTTAATTAGTAATAATGTTAAATATACTAACCACTCCTAAAATCTTGAAGTTTCATGTGGTATAGAACTCAGTTGTAATAGTGTTACCGTATTTAGGACAGCAGTCGCAATACCTAACAGAGAAGATAGTTAAGATTAGACAGAGTTTATTCACAGGTTGAGATTAAACGTAATATAAATCTTGAAGTTTCATGTGGTATAGAACTCAGTTGTAATAGTGTTACCGTGTTTAGGACAGCAGTCGCAATACCTAACAGAGAAGATAGTTAAGATTAGACAGAGTTTATTCACAGGTTAAGATTAAACGTAATATAAATCTATAATTAGAAGACAAAAAGTTTTAGGTTTACGAATCTAATATATAAAAATGAGAGGCCTGCGAATTTAAACTTCATAAAAGTTGTTTTCGTTTTAATAACGAATTTTCCATAACTCAGCTACGCAGAGTTCGAAAATAATATTCATTTTATTCTATCACGTAAGGATTTTTTACAAGTCTGGAAGATAAAAAAATTCATTATTTCGTTTACCAAATTAAACATTTTTTTAATATTATTTTTGTTATGTTTGGGTTCTAGAATGATCGATAAGACTCTTACGTCGCGATTGATCTAGAGAAATCTATAGCCAGTGGTTGTCAACATTTTAAGCATAACAAAATGTGACCCGATTTCAATGAAAATGATTCACTTATGTAAAAGTACATATGACGTTTTGTGAAACATCTGTACGTGATGGAGAAAAATGGATATTTTTGGATTCAGCCTAGGACATGTAAATATTTCAAGACAATAAAACCATCGCAGTCATTCTTGTGCGGAGGAATATGTAGTGTCTAATACCAGGTGGCTCATAGCATCTATGAAACAGAACATTCCAGACAAAATTCAGCATCAGTCAAGTGTTTCACGAAATATGTTGAAATGTAACATATCTTTTATAGGTGAAAATTTTACAGGAGTGATTGGAGCTAACGTTGAATTCGGGAGAGTATGATAAAATTCTAGTCTAAACAATGAGTCTTGAGAGTAAAATAAACTATGAAACTTAAAACATGCGTTAAACATTTTGAGCTTACTCAACGGGTCTAAAACTAAAACTAAATTTGTCAGGGTTAACTACAAACTGCAGCGATCACAAAAACCAACAAAACGTTTTTGTAAATTTTCCAAAATTTAAAAATTGTAGTTTTACATAATTAAACTCTTATTTTGACTGTGATTTTTGAATCAGGAAAAAAATACAACAAAAACTTTACTTTGACCACAACAGTTGAAGTTCAGTTTCTGCAATGATTTTATAATATTTTTCTAACAAAAAAATCTTAACCCATAAATTTATTTTAAATTCTCTTCGATTTGCAAGTGAACCAAAACACATAATGATTTATTACAATTTCCTATGTCTCGCACAATGCTCGCCCTTTTAGCCGTGGAGGCGTTATAACGTGACGGTCAATCCCAACTATTTATTGGTAAAAGAGTAGCCTAAGAGTTGGCGGTGGGTGGTGATGATTAGCTGCCTTCCCTCTAGTCTTACACTACTAAATTAGGGACGGCTAACGCACATAGCCTTCGCGTAGCTTTGTGCGAAATTTTATAAAAACCTCTGATTGGATATTTGTTTTTTTATCACTATTTTAACTGTTGTGTTCGGATAATATCAACAATGTAGGCGTGTCGTCTCTCACCAACGTTAGATACATGATATTCTTTGGGTACTTTTTTGCCTTCGCCTAAAAGGAATGTGTCTGTAATTTCAATCATCCACCAAAGGCAATCAAAGCTAATAAAGGTTTAATGTTCTAAGGTAGATCATGAGGAGAAAGAAGAAGCAATAACTCCATCACATTTTCTAGAGGTAAAGGAAGAACACATAAAAATAGACCAAATGTATTTTTGAAAATGAGTTTAATAATTGAAGAAAATTCTTTTTCTATTTACAATATCTGTGTCATTTAATCACTTCTTGATTTCAGATAATATGTGTGTGTGGAAACGAAATTATTAATTAAAACAAAATAAGAGAAAATTCTAGGAAGTCTAAAAGTAATAAATTATGTATTTGTCTGTTGTTGTTGGGTTTTGTAGATGATAAACATCTTCTGATACAATCATTTCTTGAAACTTTTCCGCTTCACATATTTATGACTTTATGACTATTCTTCAGGTTATATACTTTCAATTTAGTGTTACACTATTTATCAAGCTATATACCTTCAATTTAGTGTTACACTACTCTTCTGGCTATATACTTTCAGTTTAGTGTTACACTACTCTTCTGGCTATATACTTTCAGTTTAGTGTTATCTACTCTTCAAGCTATATAGTTTCAGTTTAGTGTTATCTACTCTTCAAGCTATATAGTTTCAGTTTAGTGTTATACTACTCTTTAAGCTATATACTTTCAGTTTAGTGTTACGCTACTCTTCAAGC